>NW_011889414.1:109334-294357 GCF_000151845.1 Pteropus vampyrus
TATTTACAAATTATAATAGAGCAGATAAAATTAACTAGGTCTGTATCAACACAGGTAAATCTTGAAATCATAATATGAAGTGAATAAATGATATGCATTCAAGATTACATTTATGTGTAGAATTTCAAAACTCGAACAATACTATATCATTTATGGAACAAACTTTTGAATTTAAGCCTGAGATCAAGGATCGGAAAAATAAACACAAACTTCAAATTAGAGATGACTTTTGGGTTGGAAGAATAGAAATTAATTGTATAGAGAGACTTTCAACTTGATCTATAAACTTTTTTTCCTTGAAAATATCTGAAGCAAAGATGAGAAAAATTAACCTGCATCAAATTTGAGTAATGATCACTTGGGTGACTATTACATTCTTCCAGACACAGGAAACTTTTTATGACTTAAAGCCAATTAAAATAGCCTAAACAGCCAATTAAAATCAGTTAAGCACATTACAATGTGTCCACAGGCTGGAACATCAGGCAGTCTTTAAAAACCACCAATTCAAAGAACTTGGGAAACAGGGAGATTCTCAAGAGACATTTAAAGTTAAAGAGTAGATTAGAAAACAATTGTATAAAGGAGCACACTTAATTTAAAAATGTGTAACTTCCTCTATCCATCACATATCTATAAACATGAAGATAAATGCCAGTTTGTCAACCTTGGTTATATTTGCGTAGTGTGTCTGTAGGTGACTTGTGTCTTCTTCTATATATCAATTTCACCATGTGTGAATATATAGTCATTTTATCAGGAAAAAAAAACAATTTAATGAATAATTTGTGTGAGTAACATGTCAAAATAACTGAACTATTAACAGGAGCGTTCAATTTCAGACCAAATACCTTGAAACTATTTTGGGGTTTAGTGTGCTTCTGCTGCCCTCCAGTGGAAATATAGAAGAATGCTTCATGAATGTAAAGTATTATATAAAATACAGATGTGTTCTTTGTATATTACTAGATACTATATATAGCTATTATAAAAAATTAATCTATGCTCATTATAGAAAATTTATAGTACCTAGGAAAGTACAGAGAAAAAAAAACACCCATAACCTCACTTTACCTTTGACTCAGGATTCTGAGATCCTGGGCAGAGGAGATAGAAAGATGAGGGTGCAGTAGTTCTCTCCATATAAAGTCAACCTTTTTGTTATTTGGATGCTAACCTGGAACTTGATTTTGATACTTGATTCTTACTTTATTCACCTATCATCAAGTCTCTTGTTGTTAAAAAAAAAAAAAATACTAGAAATTTGATCCTATTCAAGTATTCTTTGCTTCAAGTTTTGTCTCTTGTTTTTGGATTTTGTTTTATTTTTTTGCTATGATCAAAAATGTTGCAATGAACAATTTATATGTAATATGTGAATATATGTATATATATCTTGGTGAAATTACATAAATATTTCTATAATGTAGATGCTAAAGAGAATCTTGCTCAATGACTACATGCATTTATAATTTAATAGATATTGTCAACTTGTCTTTCAGAAGATTACATCACTTAAGGCTTTGCAATGCAGAAGTACGCATTTCTCATTCAATATCCAAGCCTCCACACTACCAGGTGTCATTTAATTTGCCCCTAATTGTTTTAGTTTGCATTTCTTTTATTACAAGTATGGGTCAACATTTTCTGCCTCTTCATTACTAATTTATGTTTCCTCGTACCCTTTTTACTTCATCTTTTTTACATTGGATTTTTAACATTTTAGTCATTTTGTTTAACTTTTGATTTTGCGTTCTACGTAAATTAGGTAAATTAGTCCATTGTCATGTATGTTGTAAAGATATTTCTCAGTCATAATTATATAATTCTTTATCTGTATTTGTTTTGTTTCGTTTGTTTTTTGTTTGTTTTGTTTTGTTTTGCTGTGCAGATATTTTACATTAGTACATAGAAACATTTTATAAATTTTCTCTTTTCATTTTCTGGATGAAGATCACATAAAATAGGAAATTTTACATAACTGACAAAAACTATAGGAAGCTGGAGAGTGTGGCTGAAAGAAGCACGGAGATGGGCAAAGGTAAAGGCGGGGCAGAGCTGCAGCATGAGAGCTCCGGCCTCTCCTGGGAGCCTTTCCAATGCCTTGGCCCCCTCGCCCATTCCCTGGCTAACAGTTACTCCTTCTTCCATGTGGCTTAACACGGTTGTCCTCCCCAGAGCCTCTCTGGCCAGCGCACCAGCAGGGCTCCTCTCCCATGCTTCTTCCACAGCCCGTTTTCCCCCAGGCGGCCTTCAGCAAGCTGAATCCAATTGCTCATCTAAGCTGTCTTCCCCTGAGACTACAGGCCAGAGACTGCATCTGCCTTACCACCTGCTCCCAGTTCCTAACGCTGAAGCACAGTAGGTTTGTAAGAAACACCTCTTCAGTCCTGACTTCTCAACCTTGCACTAGTGCCACTTGGGGCTGGACAATGCTCTGTGGTGGGGTGTCCTGTGCACTGCAGGAGTTTAACAGCATCCCGGCTCCTGCTAACCAGAAGCCTGTAGTCAAGACACCTGCGGTCCGCACAACCTCAACTGTCTCCAAACATCGCCCACAGTCCCGTGGAGGCCAAATCTGCACTGAGAATCACTGATTTAGGACACCAATGAGGGAATAAAGGAGGCCTGTCGAGATTGTCTTCATTGGTGACTCTTATTAAATAGCAAGAGGCCACTTTTCCTTTGCTCAATCTAAATGAACTCAAACACACGTGAGACCAAAGGGAAATGTCAATTTTTATATTTGTCCTATATACATCCTCATAGCTCTCGCCAAAACCAAACCAAACCAAACCAAACCCAAACAGTGGACTTCAGACAACTTGCTTTCCTTTCTTGCCTCAAGCCACATCTACTTACATCCTCCCTTTCATGATTATGACACCAACAAGCCGTCTCCCCCTGCACTGCACACCAACAACACCATTTTCACCAAGGCCCCTCAGTCACACCCCCATGCTCTGCCTTCTCGGATCCTCTGAAAAAGGCTCCCTTCTCCTCTTAACAGGGCTGTTTCCATGGCCAGTCCCAATGCCTCCACTGCCCCATGCACGGGGCTGATCACACCGATGGTAGCAGGTACCAGTTCCTGAGTAGCTCCTATGGGCCAGCACTGTCCCACAGCACATACGCCTCATTTCACTCTGCCACAGCTCTGTGAGGTCATCTTACTGTTAGGGAGGGAACTGAGGCTGAGACATGGTTAGCAATTTGCCACAGGTCCCATAACTCATACGTGGCAGTGGAAGATTTTGAGCCCAGCTCTTTTTGACTCAGTGCGTTGGCCTTTCATGGCTGAGCAATGTGATGAGAGCACCTTGCACTTGGGCCTGATTGTGGGCAAAGCCGGAGGTGTAGGAAGCTCCTTCTACATGCCTGGGTTTTCCACTTCCTAGCACCCTGTGCTCACCTGCTCATACCTCTTCTCGAAGCTTGTAACAAAAGCCCCTCCCCAACTGCAGCCAAAAGGACTTTTCCAAAATGCTAATCAAGTCACAATGCTCCCTCCCCAGGGTCAAGTCAATGAATGGGTCTTCTGCCTTTCTTTTTTGTTTCAGTGTCTGCTCCTTCCACTGGTCACCCATGGCCTGCATTCCACTCTAATAATTGACCCCAAAGCCTTGACTTCTCCCTTGTCGTTGCTCAAGTAGTACTCATGGCCAATGTGGTCTGACCTCCAACCTGGCTTGACTGATTTTTTTACTATCTCTATAGTTTTGCCTTTTCAAGAACATCTCACAGTTGCAATCATGCAGTATGTAGCCTTTCCAGATTGGCTTCTTTCACTTAGTAATATGCATTTAGACTTCCTCCATGTCTTTTCATGACTCAATAGCTCATTTCTTTTTTTGCACTTAATAACATTCCATATTTTGGGTGGGCCACAGTTTATTAGTCCACTCACTTACTGAAAGACATCTTGGTCACTTCCAAGTTTGGGTAATTATGAAGAAAACTGCTACAAACATCCTTGTGCAGGTTGTTGTGTGGACATGAGTTTCAACTCCTTTGGATAAACACCAAAGAGCATGATGGCTGGACCATAAGAGTCTGTCTCTTTTAATTCAGGAAGATCACAATCTCCTACCTTAATGAAAGGTGGAGGTAGTTAGTGCCTTCCTATGAAAATAGGTTTAGGAGTGATGTAACCAGATAACAAACCTTAGGAAAAATTATACTATAGAGAATTTTAAATAATTAAAAATGATAAACTATTCCTTTAAAAACACTTGATCAATGATTCTAATGCTTAAAACTTTATACCTTTTGAAAATAAAATTGCTAAAATGGATGCCTTTGACAAGTGGGAAAGATTCTCCCAAGACTATAGACCTGTCTCAACTCATCTGGCCTTTGGCTCGCTCACCTGGATTGGCTGCAGGTTTTCTAGGGGCTGTCTGCATGACGAGTCCTCATCTGCATGAACTAAGGGTGAACAATCACAGCCCAGTTATCAATAGTTTGACTAAATAAGCAGCTGCATTCTGAGTGGTTAACAAAGGAGCAGACTCACATTTGCATTGGTCTGGCACAAACAGCCACACGTTCTTTAAGATTGCAGCCTAACAAGGCAGTCTTGCTCTTACCAGACACGTAGTTCTGCCATTATCCTTGGGCCTGACAGCAGGGTGAGGAGTGGGGCGCTCTGCCTTTTCAAAAACACAGAGCTCTTGGGTCCTGTGGCTGGCCAGGTCTGTTCACTGGTGACCCTCTGAATTCCTCAGTGGCTGATTCTCTCCTCAGGCTTACTCGAGAGTGAGAAGTACATGCTGGGCCTGTGGGAAACCTGTGTTACTCAAGACACTGGTGGCAGTGTGTGACAGGACTCCACCAGCCCATGGAACCTGGCCACTGAAAGCTGGTGGCTCATATCCTCACGTGTCGCCTGTGTTACTGGTTCTTTTGGGCTCGTGGCTGTCCTTCTGGGACTGACATGTCAGAGGTACAGGGACTGCCAGGCAAGTTCTTTAGAGAGAAGCACCAATGTTGCAGATGCAGCTCTGTTTTTCCTCACTGGACTCAACACGTTAGTGCCCATGTCCTAGATTGCCATGTCACCTTGCAGAGGTTATAGGGCCCTGAGTTCTCAACCAAGGTGCCCCAATGGGAAGTGCAGCAGTGCTATGGTCTGTGGTTGGATTAGGTGACCTTTCCTTCTGTCAGGAGGTCTTTTTTTTATGATGTCACAGCTTACGCCAACAGATTGGCTGAAAAACCTACCTGTTTTTCTTCAAAACCAGACTGTTCAAGAGAAGTCCATTATGGTAAGTACACAACCTTTAAAAATATACCATTGACCTCAAGTGTTCTTAAGAACATTCCCAATGCAGGACTGGTTGGGGAGGCAAGTCATATATACAACAGAGCTTGGAAATGTCCATGAACTTCTACTGCTCAGGATCACAGATCCTCTGGTACTTCTTTTTTGGAAGCTGACTCGACTTCTGTTTAGATTCTGTGAACTATCCCAGGACTCTTCAATGAAGTAGTTTGCTTGTTTGTTTACTATTTGGCTAGGTGATGGATTCTCAATTAGGCACTATGGAAATTTGGGGCTGGATAATTCTTTGTGCTGGGCACTGTCATGCCCATTGTAAGGTTTGAGCCGCATCTCCTGGCCTCTTCACACTAGATGCCAGTAGCATTCTACTCCCTTAGCGGCGACAACCAAAAATGTCTCCAGATATTGTCAGGTGTCCCTTAGAATAACAGAATCATCCCAGTTGAGAATCATTGACATAGACAAACTCACGTTGGTTTCTGTTATTTGCAATGAAAGAGTCTAAACATTCTCTCATATTCCCCGTCTCTGGAAAACATGATACTCTTACTCAGGGGATCTCATATGACTAATACCTTTTACATCTGTAAAATGCTAGCCATATTTAGGTGGTTTTGAGTCTGAAGCTGACAGTCACACCAATTCTTGTCAAGGACCCAAAGGGTCATGGTTCTCAAGGAGGAAAAGGACTGCTGCTCTGAAATGGAAAACTAGTCCAGAAATGGGAAGACTTACAGTGGCAGCTTCCGTCCACAACCAGTAGAGTCTGCAGTCAGTGTTGCAGCTGTGGATGCCCATGTCATGACCTTCAGAGAACAAGTAAAACAACCAAATATCTATCAGTAGGGGATTGGGATATGAATTATGGTAACAAAGCAGCAGTGGTGGCTACATGTATTGAGTATTTGGCTAATATGCGTTGAGTTCTTAATACTGCCAAAGAATGTGGAAGAGCCTGACTTGTACTCTTGCTTTTAGTCTCACAGTAGTCACGTAGGAACACAAAGCAATCACTACTCCAGTATTACACATGGGGAAACCAAGAGACCAAGGTAAACAAGTAGCAAAAGTCAGACTGTCAGTGGCTGTTGCCAGTGGCGAGTTTCACATTGTGTTGGCTCTGCTGCCCTTTCCATCTCACACACCTGCCAGTGGGAAACAAAGTAGACCCGGCCCAGGGTGTGGTGGCAGTGCCACGCTGGTTGCCTGAGGATTTTGTGCCCCCGGAAAAACCTGTAAGGTTTACGTAACGATGGCTCTGAAATACTTTGTTTGTAACATTAAAATGTGATTTTCATTTTCTATCCCAAACTATGGCAATGCACCCTGAATGATTTCTCTAGCTTCTGAAGTAGAAGTTTCCCTCCCAGGCACTCTGAGTTTTACATGAGATGAACATCGCAGGGAGAAATCTGTGGTGCACAGCTCAGGAGGAGCCTGGGCAGAACAGCTCAGCAGGCTTCAGGAAGAGCTGCAGCAGACACCACTGTGTGTTCCCCATAATATTCTTCTTTTCTTCTGGGCACATAGCTGGATGAAATTTGCTGGCCATATGGCTGGTATGAGTCACCGTCAAGTAAGCAGGAATACTACACAACACTTCCAGGCCAGCCTATGAGGCAACCCATGAGTCATGCTCCATCCTCCTTTCACTTCTGTCTGGATATAGACAGGCCCAGAGAACTTGCCTTCTACCTACTAAGGATAAATGTCTACAAGGTAGAGGGAGTCAGAATCCTTGAGTCACAGCTTGAAGAACACAATATAAGGAAGAAATAAACCTGAATTGTGTTAAATCGCTGTTTTATCTTTTATCACAGTGACGAATGCTTCCCAAATGAACACAAAATTCTTGTGGGGTTTTGGTTGGAATTATATTAAATGGAGGAGAATTGCCAATTTACAACATTGAGTCCTCTCATTCATAAACATAGTCTAACAAAAAAGAACAAAAACCTTCACCCATTTCTTCCACCCACCCCCAATCACCACCACCCTGCCTCTGGCAACCACCAATCTGTTCGCTATACCTATGAGCTTGGGGTTTTAGTTTTATGTATTTATTTAGATATTTTTAAGATTCCATATATGAGAGAGATTATCTTTATTGATTAACTTGCCTTTTGTGACTTTTAATAAGGTTCATTTATTCCCAATAAAAGTCTTGCTCCTCTACTTTTAAATTCACTTCTTGGACGACTGTTTTTTTTCTTCCCATTGTAAATATTATCTTTTTTTTAAAAAAAAAAAGTTGTCACTTGTGTGTAAGAATGCAATTGGGTTTTAATTTTAAACATCTTTGTTAAGATATAATATGTATTACCTAAAATGCCCTCATTTAAGATGTACAGTTTGAAGAATTTAGTAAATTTATATCATCGTAGGACTATAACCAGAATCCAGTTTTAGAACAAGCCTGTCAGGGCAAAATGTTCCGTAGTGCTCATTTGCTGTCATTCCCCACGCCCACTCCAAGCACCAAGGAACCATTGCTCTGTTTCTGTCTCTATAGTGCTGTCTTTTCTAGAAAATTCCTATAAATGGAATCATGACTTTGTGGTCCTCTCTTGATTTGCTACATAATCATGTTGCCTCTGAAAAGCTATAGTTTTGTTTCTTCCTTTCCAGTCCTTCCACCTTTAACTTCTTTCTATCCTCTGTCTGTTTAGTGTTTACCCTTAAAATTTTAACATATATACTCACTGAAAATCTAATCAGTAACTCAGAATAAAAAAGGACATTAAAAAGCTTTAGCCCTAATTATTCACATATGTTATATGTGAACTCTGTAATACAGACATTCAAAACTCATAATTAGTGCCAGTTGAAATTTACCCATGTGTTCACCAATATCTTGTTCATCATTGCTCCTGGATCCAGCTCCTTCATTCTGGGGCCAATTACATTGTTACAGAAGTATTTTTCTTCATACATTCTTTATCCAAGAATATTTTCATTTCATCCTCATTCTTGAGTGATGGATTAGTAGATGTAGAATTGCTGGTTGACCATTACTTTCTTTCAGCATTTGGAAGGTTATTTTACTATTTTTGCTCTTTGTTGAAAAGTCTAGGGTCTGTTGGTCTAATTATAGACTCTTTATTATTAATTTGTTTTTTATCTGGTTTCTTTTAAGAATTTTTCTTTATATCTGAAGTTTCTACATTTTTACCATGGTATGTCTATGTGTAAGTCTATTTTTTATTTATCCTACACAATACTTAATGTACTTTCTTAAGACCCTGCCCCTCCCAACATGCAGGCCCACCTAAGCCATTCCAGTGGATTTTCCATACAAACGGCCTGTCTCGGCTCATGCTGCAGACTTTCCTAAAATCTCTCAAAGGTTTACAAAACCTAAATGAGCAGCTTCTGGCCTCAGTGTGTCTCATACATCTTGTTGAGCTACCCTAAACTCAGCACTAGCAGCAGCCAGCCTCATTTTGTGGCTTGGCCTCTCGAGACACTTCCAAGCCCAGTGTGGGTGGCGGCCATCTGTGGATTGCTAGGTGGCTTGTGCCAGGTGGCCCTGGGCAGGGCACAGGCTACAGCTGAACTTGACCTGCAGCAGGGCTCCTCCCAGGAGGCACCAGCCAGCATGCCCAGTGGCCAGCTTCAATCTGAGCATGAGCAAAACTCAGGATCACATCTGAGGATGACACACCAAAAGGGCAGACAGGGCAGGCACCATGCCCTGCTAAAGTGAATCCTGCTATGTAGGGTCAGCCCCTACACAACAGCTCCTCCACTGGTCATGGCCAGTCATCATAACCAATCAGCCCGAGGTTCAATTCCTCCCATTGATGAGCAAAGAGCAACCAAGGCTCAACTATAACAGGAGGGCACTTGCAACCCACATAAAGGACATACCTGGAGCACCTGACTTAGGTGACCAGGGAAGACTGTGCCTCTGGGACCCATAGCACACCTACTATATAAGGCCATGTTACTAAGACCAGGAGACATAGCAGCCCTACCTAATACATAGAAACAAGCACAAGTAGGAAGTCAAAATGGGAAAACAAAGAAACATGTCCCAAACGAAAGAACAGAACAAAAGCTCCAGAAAACTCAACAAAATGGAGACAAGCAATCTGGCAGGTGCAGGGTTCAAAACACTTGTCATAAGGATGATCAATGAACTTAGGGGAAGAGTAGAGGAACTCAGTGAAAACTTTAACAAGATAAAACAAAGAAGTGGAGATAGAAAACATAAAAAAAACAGTCAGAAATGAAGAATACAATAACTGAAATGAAGAAAACCTGAGGAGGCATTAATAGATTAAATAAAGCAGAGGATCAAATCAGTTACTTAGAAGATAAAGTAACAGAAAACACCTAAACAGAGCAGCAACAAGAAAAAAGAAATTTTAAATAAGGGCCTTTGAGACAACATCAAGCATACCAACGTTTGCATCATAGAAAAATCAGACAGAGAAGAGAGAGAACAAGGAATTGAAAACTTATTTCAAGAAATAATGACTGACAACTTTCCTAACCTGGTGAAGAAAATAGGCATATAAGCCCAGAAAGCACAGAGAATTCCAAACAAGATGAACTTAAAGAGGCCCACACCAAGGCACATTATAAATAAAATGCCAAAGTTTAAAGACAAAGAGAGAATCTTAAAAGCAGCAAGAGAAAAGCAACTAGTTACCTACAAGGGAGCTCCCATAAGATTATCAGACAATTTCTCAACAGAAATTTTGCAGACCAAAAGGAATTGGCAGGAAATACTTCAAGTGATCAAAAGTAAGGACCTACAACCAAGATTACTCTACCAAGCAAAGCTACTATTTAGAATCGAAGGACAGATGAAGACTTTCTCAGAAGAAGAAGCTAAAGGAGTTCATTATCATCAATCCAGCATTGCAGGAAATGTTAGAGGAACTTCTTTAAGAAGAAAAAGAAATTTTTAAAAATCAAAATATGAATAATAAATTGGCAATAACTACATATCTAGCAATAATAACTTTAATGTAAATGGATTAAATGCTCTAATTAAAAGAAAGTGTGGCTGAATGGATAAGAAAATAAAATCCTTACATATGCTCCCTAAAAGAGACTTACATCAAATCAAAAGACACACACAGACTGAAAGTAAAAGGATGAAAAAAATATTTCATAAAAATGAAAATTAAAAAACCTGGGGTAGCAATACCTATACCAGACAAAATAGACTTTAAAATAATGTCTATAACAAGAGACAAAGAAGGATCCAGTGATCCCACTTTTGGGTATTTGCCCAAAGAAACACAAAACACTACTTCGAAGGGACCTGTGCACCCATATGTTCATTGCAGCATTGTTTACGGTAGCCAGGATATGAAGGCAACCTGGGTGTCCATCAGTAGATAAATAGATAAAGAAGAGGTGGTACATATAGACAATAGAATATTACCTAGACATAAAACAGAACGAAATCTTGCCATCTGCAAAAACATGGATGGACCTAGAGGATATTATGCTTAGTGGAGTAAGTCAGACAGAGGACAAATGTCATATGTGGAATCTAGAGAACAGGATAAACAAACAACAGAAACAAGCTCATAGACACAGAGGTTGTCAGATGGTTGATGGTTGTCAAATTGGAGGGTGGGGTATGGGTGAAGAGGGAGGGGATTAAGGAGTATAAATTAGTAATTACAAAATAGTCATGGGGATGTAGAGTATAGCATGGGGAATATAGTCAGTAGTATTGTAATAATTATGTATGGTGTCAGATGGGTCCTGGATTTGTCAGAGTGATCATCTCCTAAGTTGTATAAATGTCTAATCACTGTGTTGTACACCTGAAACTAATATAATATCATATGTCAACTATAACTGAAAAAAATTAAAATATAAAAATTTTTTAAAAGTATTTTCTCAATTTGAATATTCATATCTTTCACTAATTCCAGAAAAATTTCATCTTCATAAATCTTGCTATTTTCACAATCTATTTTTATTCTACTGAAATGCCTTGAAACATATTATTGAGCCTTCTCACTCTATCCTCTATGCCTCTTAAGTATTCTATCACATTTTCAATTTTTTTATCTTTCACTGTGTGTTTCAGGCAATCTCTTCAGATTTATCCTCCAAGATTCCCAGTTCTCTTATCAGCCATATCGATCTAGTTATCTACTAGATAACTATACTAGTTTTATACTGCAAAAGTTACGCTTTTCATTAATATTGCCAAAAGTCCCTGGGAGAGGGAAGCAAAATCACTCCAGTAGACCTTTGAGTTAATGGTAGCTAAAGACCCAGGCAAATGGATACTGAGTTGTATTAAGCCTGTGCTGTTTTATTTGATAAGTAGTCTTCCTCAAAGTCCTCTCTCCACACCACGTGGCCCATTAGCCAGGGTCATGGACTCCCTCTAATCCAGTGGGTCTTGATGGGGAGCCATCTTTTCCCAGAGGACACTGGGAAATGTCTGGAGATACTTTTTAGTCTCTATTAAAAGAAAAGGAGAACTCCTGGCATCTAGTGAGTAAAGGCCACAAATGGTGCTAAATATCCTACAGTGTACAGCATGTCCCCTAATCTCCACTCACAACCAGCCTGGCCTAAAATATCAACAGAGCTAAAGTCTAGAAAACTGGCCCTAACCTAACTAGTTAGCACATCTTAAAGACCTCTAAGCTCTGAATATGATTCTTTTCCTGTGTGCATACATGAGCTCATTTTCAGTGAACCTCGGATTCAGTTAAGAGTTGGTTGTGTTCATCGACACTGTACCTGTGTGCTTGCATTCATTATGCCAGCATTTTCCCTTTCCTTCGAGTTTTGACAGAGTACATACAGAATATGTTTGCCTACAGATTTAAGGAAGCTTAAATCTTGAAAGAAAGGAATACGTTGCAGAACAGAGCAGAAGAGGAGAATATAAGCTTCAGACACACTAAATATGTTTTATTTTAAATGGTTGCAACAATGTGATGTGTATGTAAGAAATTTCTTCAAAAAAACTATTGCCAGCCATTCCAAAGAGTATGCCCTTCGTTCAGACTTTTAGTTTTGAAAATGTGGCCACAGGCATAGGTATCACTTGAACCCACTGTCTGGCTAAACATATATCTCAGGAGAACACAATGGCATTTATCAGTGAAAAGATGGCAGTTGTGATACTTATTGGGAACACGTTGGACATGCATTTCTGTTTTACTGTTTCTCTTCCAATAGGAAAGTTAGGTGGAAAGTCAAGGGTAGTTTGGCCCTAAAATTCCACAGTAAAATCCCAGATCACTGTAAGCAGGGTACGACTACAGCTGAGGAAAAGAATGGAGGCAGAGTTGTTGTAACATAATTGGCGGAATTCTGGGCTTGGGCCATTAATCCAGGTGATGAAAAACACCAATGAGCCAAAAACTAGTGCAACTGACTTCCTAAACTTTGCCAACAATATCAGCCCCTGCCCATAGTAGGTTTCATTCGAAATGATCCAGCTGCCATTGATCACGATGTATCTGGGCAACTCATGTATGGTGCCAGAGACGTTAACAACTTTAAAATAGAAACTTCCCCAAATCTAATGAAACACAGTGGGAACAACTTTGCTGCCAAACCCCCACAAGCAGCAGGATCTGCTGTTAGCTATTCCTATGCCCAGCACGCAGCTCAGATAATTAAACAATAGGCCTATCATTTCATAGTACAAGCACTTCAAATTAGGGTGACTGAAGATGAGGTAGAGACATCATGAAGTCAAGCCAGGAGCACCAAAAAGAAAAAAGAAACAGAATGAATGAGCTATATTTAGGGAATGCTAGTTACATCTTATCTTTCATGTCTAAAAGTTGTATTTAAGTGTTTTACTTATGTATTGGCCTTCAGTTAAGGTTCTAAATACTTTATGTAAGAATGAAAGAGGTAGAGAAATCTATGACCACACTAAGAGTATTAATCTGCAAGGCATTTTTGGAACATAACTTGACAATATCTTTCAAAAGTTAAACAATACCTTTTCCCCAACTTTGATTCCAAGAGTTAATACTGAGGTATTTACTAGAGTTGTGGAAATGTATGTGGAGAGATGTTAGTTTCAGCACCGTTTATCATAGAGAAAAACTGGAAATAACCCAAATGTTTATAAAAAGAAGATGCTTTAAATTATGGTACATCCAGGATTACAGTGGACTATTACATAGCCATTACCAAGAATGAACTATCTTAAAAATTTCTGTTTTATACCAAAAATAATCAAAAAGCAAGGAAGTAAAAGCAAAAATAAATTAATGGGACTATATCAAACTAAAATGCTACTGCAGAGCAAAAGAAACCATTAACAAAACAAAGAAGGAACCAACTGAATGGGAGAAGGTATTTGCAAACAATGCCTCTCAACTCAACAACAACAACAACAACAAAAACAATCCAGTTAAAACATGGGCAGAGAACCTGAATGGACATTTCTCCCAAGAAGACATACAAACAGCCAACAGACATATGAAACAATGCTCAACTTCACTAGCTTTTAGGGAAATGCAAATCAAAATCACAATGACATACCACCTCTCACCTGTTAAAATAGCTATCATCAACAGGACAAATAATAACTATTGGAGAGGTTGTGGGGGAAAAGGAGCCCTCGTACACTGCTGGTAGGAAAGTAAATTGGTATAATCACTACGGAAAATAGTATGGAGGTTCTTCAAAAAACTAAAAATAGAATTACCATATGATTCAGCAATCCCTCCTCTGGGAATTTACCCAAAAAATTTGAAAACGTTTATCCACATAGATATATGTACCCAATGTTCATAGCAGCATTATTCACAGTGGTCAAGGCATGGAAACAACCAAAGTGTCCTTCGATAGATGATTAGATAAAGATAATGTGGTACATATATACAATGGAATAGTACTAAGCCATAAGAAGAGATGAAGTACTGCCATTTGCAACAACATTGATGGATCTTGCGTTATCATGCTAAGTGAAATAAGACATATAGAAAAAGTTGAGAACCATATGATTTCACTTATATGGGGTATATAAAACTGAAAGCAACAAATGAACAAGACAAACAAACAAAGACTTATGGACACAGACAACAGTTCAGTGGTTACCAGAGGGAAGGAAGGGGGTAGATAAGTGCAAGGAGGTCAAATATTTGATGACGGAAGGAGATTTAACTTTGGGCAGTGAACACACAATGGAATATACATATGACGTATTATTGAATTGTACACTTGAAACCTATATAATTTTATTAACCAATGTCACCCCAATAAATTTAATAAAAAAGATTTTATTTTAATTACAAAATATATTTTAAAGAATTTTTCTAGTATTCAAATAACAATTAGTATCTAAAAACAGAATCACATTCTACATTCTTTCATATCTTAATATCACATTTAAAAAAACCAGTCAATTTTTGAATACCATAAAATAAGATATTGATATTTACATATTTTCACAATACTGTAGATAACTCACTCATGTGCTACAGTTTTATGCAGAAACAGGTATTTTATTCTGCAAAACAGGTGATACTATAGCATTTGATAAGAAGAAGCTATAAGTCTATCATCATAAAGAAATAAGGGATCATTTATATCAAATTACTTTGAAATCTAAAGTAACAAAATTTATTTTCTTCAATTTAATATGAGAATCCTCATCCTATTTGCTGTTTTCAGTAGTGTATAAAGTAATATCATGAGAGCTATTTTGCTACAGCAGTGTTAAAATCTGGAGCTTTGAGTTTAGAACAGTAAATGAACACATGGTTGAATTACCAGTCTTATTCCTCCCTACACCGCATTGTGAAGAATATTTAGCATTAGTCAAATATCAAGAGAAATGTCCTGTTGTTTTAAAAATAATAACCTAGGTGTAAATAATAAAGGGTTACGATTCTAAATTTGGAGATTTTCAAATTGCCACAATTGAAGAATGACTTAAGCTTAAAGTGACAAAGATAAAAATGACAGAAGCAAGGACAGAGATTAAGATGCAGTTTGCTGTGGGAAGATAAAATCAGTGACAGGAATGGGCTGGAAGAGAATGAAATCTAATATTTCAGCCCATGGGCACACTAATACAAAGTCGTGAAACCGTTCACTACTATCAAGCAGCAACACAGGAACTTAGACATATAACTAAAAAGAAAACCAAAATTCCAAAGAGTAGAGTTAAACTATATTTGTCAAACAATGTTACAAATAAATTTAAAAATACTGTTTGTTGAAAATGACATGGACCTCCAATACTACTTCATTTCTGTGGTAACACAAAAGTGAAAAGGTGCATGCGACTCCACAGAGCCTCCTGTGCTCATCCAAGCAAATAATTTTTAAAAAGCTTTTCCACAACAAAAAGTTTGATTATTTATAATTATAATATAAAGCATCACTGTATACACTATGGGTTTAATATGAAAGAAATAATTCTATTCAGAAGAATTGTTTCACACAAACATGAAAATATGTTGAAAGAAAAAATTAAAAATTTAAATAACAAAAATATGATTTTGGTCACCATGGAAGCTGCATTGTCTTGATGTTTTTATCCATCAAACAGGGAATCTCCATTAGACAAAATCAGAAGAATGTGAATAAAGCAAATATCTTGAAAGAAATTATGTTGGGCTACTTTCTCAGAAAATGTGGTATTTGAGTTTTGAGAGTTATATTTTCCCCAAGCATAATTCTCAAAAGAAATATCACTACTCTGCTATTTTTTGCTAAAAGCACTCTTGACTCTTTAGTTCCTATACAAAAAGAAATGTGAAGTGAGTAATTAACTTGGGTGAGTGAACTTCAGG
The DNA here is from genome assembly GCF_000151845.1 of Pteropus vampyrus. Classification (NCBI taxonomy): domain Eukaryota; kingdom Metazoa; phylum Chordata; class Mammalia; order Chiroptera; family Pteropodidae; genus Pteropus; species Pteropus vampyrus. The sequence goes on from NW_011889414.1 coordinate 125,379, forward strand.
TTTGGTGACATTATTCTGTATATACTTGTGCATATAGAGAATTGGAAGAACCAGAAGTACCTATTGAGCCTAAAGTTTGGAAGTCTCTATGAAAACTATTTATACTAGTTCATATTTATAGTTAACACTTTCTCCCACTCCTTCAGTTGTCAGATATCTACACCTGATCATCAATGAATTAATCACCACTCTGAAATGGAATGATTTTCTATCGACTATGAAAGAGCGGAGATCTTTCTAGCACCATCTGTTAATAGACATCCTCCAATCTGCATAGCTTGACAAGTCGTAGAAATTTCTGATTGCCACTTAGACACTACACCCTTGATACAGGCCACCTAAGTTGTCTAGAACAGAACCAGCTCAGAACAAAGAAAAGCCCATCTTCTTGGGATCCATCTTGCTTCACAGCAAACTTACAGAAGTACAGCTTCCAGTGTGTGTTCCAGCAATGTTTGCAAAGCAAGGACATAGCCAAAGATGCATGGAAAGGTAAAGGTTTAGAGGAGTATCGACCTATGTATTATTTTATTCATTGGCCTAAGCCTTCAGAATCCCTACTAAATAAATGTCCTCCTCACCATGGTAAGCATTCTACCACCCCATGCCCCATCTTGGTCTATGAGTGCCATCTTGCAACTTTTTTGCAAATAGAACTGGCTTCAAAATTACCATTAGATTCAGATTCTCACCCCTGAAACAAAGGCTCCTGAGCAGCACTCTCACTGTCCTTAGTCTCTTGATTTTTGTTTTCTATAACGCGTTCCTATCCAAACTGCTCTCGGTGCTACTGCAAAGCTCTTCAAATAGTATAAAATGAAAGACCAAAAAAAAGAAAAAAAGAAAAAAGAAATACCAACATTTTTTTCTGGCCTCTTTCTTATTTTTATTTTTCAATTAAAGTTGACATTCAATATTATTTTATATTAGTTTCAGGTGTATAGTGTAGTGGTTAGAGAAATATTAACATTTTGATTTTACTTTAAATCAGAACCATCTGAAACGGTCAATGTCTCTGAAATAGCAGTACCCACAGTGTATAGGCAAACACAAATGCAAATGGTAAAAAAAAAAAAAAGTTGCCCTGCTTAATTAAAGGAACAGGTTGTAGAAACAAGGTCTCTATCATAGAGCTAGTCAGCAATGCCCAGGAATGACCCAGCCACTGCTGGTAGTCCCTGTCTCTTAGAGACCCAAGGAAGAGGTTTCAATACCATCTTTGAGGATGCCACCAGGGGACAATGGATGGGGGCTGCCCTCTGCCCAAACCCCCTCACTTCACACTGCATGAAGAGGCATTTATTCATCTGGCTAGTTCTGACTATTGGTTCTTGTTCTTTTTTGTTTACATGACAGACTACAGACTGACCAGTACTGGACTTTTCCATCACAGGTCCTGAAGGAGGTAGTGATCATATAAATCTGCAAAGCGACTTGCCTGTGGGTAGACAGCTTAGCACCACTGCAGGAAAGTTACTTAACTTGAAAACTCATTTAGGTGGGTGGCTGGGACAAACATCCCTTTTCTTTATGCAGTGGAGTTCCTAAAAATAGTTGTTGACTCAGGACACCTGGGTCATGCAGCCTGTATGAAGTGACAGCCTGTATGATTAAGTTCTACATTTGTAAATTGAGAATATTCCAAATTGTTTTTGAGAAAATTTATGAATCTAAACAAATAAAGTATATCAAATACATAATTTTATTATAAAACATGTCACTCAATCAATCCTCCTCAATCCTCCTCTTTAAATTGAAATTGACCCAAAACCTTTCAAAATAAAATTAGAAAGAACCCAAGGACCAAAATTCAATTGAGAGCAACAAGAATAAACACAACCAAGATCAAAATTAAACAAAATTCAAAGAAAGGTCATTTTAAAAAACTGCACCATTATATCGTAAAATAAAACACAAAAAGCCTTCTGGGGATTTGTTTCAGGACGTTGCTTAGTTGAATAAAATAATATTTAATACATAAATATATTAAAAAGCAAAACAGCGGCAAAGGGTGACTAAAGGTGATTCACGTGATCAATGAACAAGCCATAAGAAAACGAGACTATTTGTTTCCTTATTTTCAAGGTGAAAATGAGAGGAAATATTTTTTTATCTTTTTAGGACAACCAGTGAAGAGAACTGATTCTGAAAATTAACCAAATAAATCTTATTAAGTATATTGCTGTAATTAGGAATCTGACTCCATTTTTTGACATTTGGCAGCTGAGGGCTTTTATGCCTCAACTCCTCACCGCCCTTGTGACCCATATCTGGGCAAGCCAGTTGGTAAGCCTGCGTGGTCCTTCCTCTGGCACTGGTGAATGCTGAATGCTTACAGGAACTTTCAGTCTGGCCACACCCTCTAAACACAATTAAACCCCAGGTCAGTCTCCTTTCCTTGTTGTCCAGAGCCATTTAGGATTTGCTTAAGAGGCCTGACCTGCTCTCCCTAGAAATCTCAATTATGTAAATAATAACTTTTCATACCTATTTGGGGTGTATGTGTGCTGTATCAGTCTTGACATTCAAACCAAACCTTGGGCAGGGCATCCATCTTCCTCCCCAGAAGACTATAATGATTGGCCCTATGAACAGGATGTCTAGATGTTTACACCTCCACCCTGGGTCTGTCTTCCCTTGCTTTTGATGCAGGACAGGGCAAATCCCCGTGAATGGAGATTCAAGTCTTGCACTAAGAGAGGGTTCTTGTTGGAGTGCAGGAGAGAGTTCAAGTGCACAACGGGGTTAGAGTCAAAAGGGAAATTTGTTAGAGAAATTATATTGCTCCATAGACAAAGTGTGGTCTTCTCTCAGACAAAGAATGAGAGCTGAGAGGGGCAGAGAGACAGAGAAAAGACTGGGAGAAATGAGATAGACTGAAAGATAGACAGAAAAAGACCAACCACAAAGACCCTGAGTGTTTGGGGAATTCAGTTTATATATCATTCTGAATCACAGTTTAAAGACTTTGTTTACCCATTTCTGTCACGTCCAACAAGTGGCAAATCCTGCCACATCCAGCATGGCCCTGGAAAATAAACCTGAGTGGGAACAGTGGGAGATTGAGAAAAGAAAGAAGACAGAACGCAGGGATCAGGACGTTCACTGCCCACTGATGGTAGACAATGACCCTGTTTATTTTTTGCAAGCTGCTTTTATGCAATAACAAACAATTCCTGGCTAATGCAGTTTCATAGCAACATTGTTTCTTCTGCTTTCTGTAAGACCACATTATCTTATGGCCTTCAGCTCATCTAACTGCAGGTGGCTATGTTTGTACCTATCTTGTTCTCAAGAGAAATCTGTGGAGGATTTGTGGAGGCAAAGTAACCTTTGGTTGCCTTCGCAGTTTGCAAGGACCTTGTCAGCTTACAAACCTCTCTCCACAACTACAAACCGCTCTCCACACATTTCCTTTGAAGGTATGCGTATACAGTGTGAAAGATAAGGGTATGTAGCTCGAAAGGTGTGCTAGTCTTTGTTCCATAGATTTCCCATGGTTTTGGTTGGAGGGAATGAATGCAGGGTATGACTTCAAGACTTTGTTTTCCCTTCACAATTTGGTACATGGTTTGTTAGTAATCCCAGCAGGAATCTTCCTTTGTTCTGCAGGTTTCCTGTGGTCTGGCAGTAGCACTTTGCAGGCTGTGAACATAGCTACACCCTGAGACAGGTGCATCTGGTGGTTGCTCATAAAAGAGCAGTCTGGGAGGAGGAGGAAGAGAGAGAGAGAGGGGTGACTGAGAGAGGAAATAAATAGAAAAAGAGAAAAGAAAACAGAGAAAAAAGGAATGGTGAATATAATTTTTTCATCATTACATGCACACTCCTGACCTATGCTGTTGCTGTTGCCACTGCCCATGTGATGCTTCTGTCATTAAGTAGATCCTGCTCCTCAAAGCTATAAGCAGAAACACCTGTCACACAAAACAGAGGTTAATTCAACCAATGTCGTCAGGGAGGCCCCTAACCCTAATAATAAGGATTTGAGACTCTCTGAAGGAAAAAAAATATAAATATAAGCAAGGTAAAGAGAACCCCCTAAAGTATATCCAGTGGGGAAAAAAGAATGAAAGAAAGAGATAAAAGGGTGCTGCTTGGCTTTTGTGTGTCTACAAGATGGCGCTGAATTAAATTTCACATTAGTGTAATTACAAATTGGCAAACCTTCATGGTCTTAATGAACACTAGATTCAAATTGCAATAATACCTGGAGATCCTATTAAATTTAAACAAGGTATTCCCTATGATCTTAGGGAAGTTACTGACTATAAAATAGAGGACAGGTATGCCTCATCTAAACCATTTTTTTTTTGGTCTGGCCTAAATTCTCCATGGCCATGAATATTATACTCATCCCTCAGTGCTCAGCTCTGCTATTCTGGCTTTTGCATAAACTCTTGCCTCTGGTTCATGTCATCTCTATAAACAAGCATGCAACCTGCCCATATATTTATTTATACTTGTTGAAACTGTGTTGAGAACATATGCAAGAAGTACTCCCCAAATCTCACACAGTTACCTTTCTGTTCTTGCCCACAGGTCCTACTTCTGTCTTGAGGGAGTTTAACACACCTTGCCCTCCTGTAATGTCTCTTTCCCCAGGCTTTGTTTGCCCTTCTCCATCCAGAGCAGGAGCCTCTCATTGTCACTTAAAGTCTTCTGGGAGAGTTAGGGTGGCAGGGTAAACCAGCCCTAAGTACTCCCTGGTCTGTGGATGGTGACAACTATTAGCTTTATCACATGAATTAATAAATGGACACAAAGTTACAAATGGTTTTAATGAATGTTCACGAATTTCGATAATCTAATTTCAAGCTGAGAACTAAAATCTACAGCACCGAGAGCTCTAAAATTCCTTGCACTGTAGGTACACCAAAAATCCAAGCCATGTTCCAGTGTATCTTAGCTTCTACGCCTATCTCTCATTCTTACTGACTGTCTTATAACCATTGATTGCTGAGTGCACCCTTAAAATATCAGCCTTCCTCAGAGTTCTTTGACTCACTCTTCTTCTCAGTTCTTTCTCTCCTCAGCAATTTCAGGTGCTGCCTTGACATCTTTGAGCCTCATAGGGTCCCAAAAGCCTAGCCATGATTTCCCCTGCTTTTACCAGATATGCTCCCTAACCAATGGAAAAAATTGCACCGCCAGATAGTCCCCATATCAGCCAGACCAGCTGCATTCCATCTGGTCCCAACCAGAATTATTCAAACTAATGACATTCTCCCATATAAATGAAGGGGTAATCTATATTCTTGTTACTATGAAACCTACCTCCCCCAGCTCCTGCTGATTCACTCTGCTTCTGACTGCAACTCCTGTGTGGTCCTGCATGATGTGCCACGTCCTTCTTCCCTGGGCTGTGAGTATATGTGACTAATAAACTGCTGCCAATCTCATGTATTCAGTACTGGTCATCATATGTTCAGGCATATCATACTATTTAGGGTAAGGAAACCCTCCTTCACCAAGAGGATGAATAGGAGGTGATCAGAACATGCTGTGACTATCACTTTGTACCTTGTGCAATGGTGCCGAACTCAATATATCATTCAGCTGTCCAGAGAGCCCCTGGCTTCATAAAACATTAGAAATCAGTTGTTTCTGAAGACTATGAAGACTATCTCCACTCATTTTTCTAGAGAATCACATTTCTAAAGTTCTGAAAATGAGGGCTGTTAGTAACTCCTTAAGTTCTTAATAAACATGTATTGTGTGTCTAGCATTAATTCATGGAGAGTTGTTTAAGTTTTCCACAAAAAGGTAGACATATATTCAGGATATAGACTTTCCTTCCTCGTTCTTATTCATCTGTAAGAGCCACAGTTCTCGAAATCATGAACAACTTTTCCAACACCATGGTTTCCCCAAAACATTGCTTTTGCCTAGTAACTCTTTTATAGCAACTGAATTTGTGTATGAGCTAGTAATCCACCAGTCTTACTATCATCCAGAAGCATCTGGTCTTATACCATGTTAGAATGTCATGTTGAACTCTCGATTACAGCATTATGTGGGAGAGAGAAGCCTGTGAGACAGCAGGACTGTCCTAGAGGATGTAGATCAAGCTCTGGACCCTCAAGCAACATATGGTGCCATCCCCCAGACCAGGATAAGGTAGAGAGTGACTCTTCCCACTCTTCTATCCCAAAGGAAAACCTTTTACAGATTTTTTCCTTTCCTTCCTCACAAAGGTGGGTTTGGGGTTGGGGTGGGTTGGAGGTTAAAGTACTCAAAACAAGAATGTCTCTCCCACGGAACATAGCTATGGTTCTATTATATTGGAAACCGATATCGACCCATTTGTCCCCTGCCCATTTCAGACCCTTGTGCAACAAAACTGATAGCTGAGAAGGCAGTCACCATAATGAATAGGTAAATGATTCAAGGGAACTCATCAAGGAAAATTTGGGCTGCTGCTTCACGGTGGGGGAAAGATTACGTCTGGAACTGAAGGGATTCACTGGGTACCTCCTGGTACTCCCATGCACAGTTCCAATGCTCAGTGGTAAGCAGATGCAACTCAGGAATGGTATCACCTCAAGAATTCAGATCCTCTGTCAATGACTGAGTGAAGTTCCCACCAAGTGAAGTTCCAACATTTAAAGCTGCAGGTAAAGTGTAAAGAGTTGATTTTATAGGAAGAGAGGTAATATGACTCTTTCCTCATCCATTCCATAACAGTATGTGGAAATTTTTCTTGTGACCAGTAAGGTTATCATTTAGGTTCCAGGTAGGAATATGATCAAATGGGTTTCATCTTTTGGTGAGAAAGTGGCTGACAACATTATGTTACCCTGTGTTGGGTAGAGCGTTTCTTCATCAAGCAAAGCAACAGTGGTTGCTGACTGTGAAAATAATGGTGGATTGTATTATTTATTCTCAGTTTGTCCAACTATATATATCCTATTTCCTTCTCTCCAATGCTCTGTGTCCCAGGAATCTGACACCCCCTAGACTGCATTATTGTGACTTCCTTGTTCCCTGGCTAGCAGATGGATTTGGCCAATGAGAGGAAACAGACAGAAATTAAAAAGCAGAAGGAGAGTATATCTGAGACACAGTGTGAGGCACTCTCCAATCAGCCTCCAGTCCCTGAGACTCACTTGTATCCATATTTTCCCTGTTTAACCAAAACATAGCCTCCACAACCATCTCTTAAAAAAAAATCCTTTGAGAGAATCCCAGCCAAATCTCCTCTCATCCTGACCTCCACCTCCACTCTCTGTCTCATTCCCTCTTCTCTTTCTCTCTCTCTCTCTCTCTCTCTCTCTCTCTCTCTCTCTCTCTCTCTCTCTCTCTCTCTCTCTCTCTCTCCCTCTCCCTCTCCCTACCTCCACTCTCTGTCTCATTCCCTCTTCTCTTTCTCTCTCTCTCTCTCTCTCTCTCTCTCTCTCTCTCTCTCTCTCCCTCTCCCTCTCCCTCTCTCTCTCTGCCAGCTGGTTGCCTTTTGAATATCTATTTGTGATTCTGACTTCAGGAAAGACAGATCGAGTTCTCCAAGTGGAAACTTGGAGAACTCATTCTACACATAAGTGAAATTATTTTCCTCCTATAAACTCAGCACTCCACTGAGCCTCTGAGAAGACGGCTTCTCTTGTCTTCCATACCCACAATCTCCCAAGGTGGTTGACATCCTCTCATGGGTGAGTTGTCAGAGTTCACATGATCTGAGTGTGATTGCCTCCATTACCTGTCTTCAATGGATGGTAGGCAACCCGCTGTGGGATGTGTAGTCCTTGGTACCATTTGTTCAGGAGTGTCAGCCAAGTGTGTTCTCTGGTACTTAGAGGTTAAGGTCAGTGCTTCCACCCAGTGTGCCCCAGTTCAATTCCTACAGCCCCACAGACCAGCTGTTGGCAAAATATGCGGCTTGCAGCAAGGACCCATAGGGGCCCTGACTCCTCCCAAAGTAATGATGGGAGAGGGATCAAGAAGTTTGGCCTATAAATGGTTGCTAAACTACAATACTCTTCTCCTATTAGATCTTCTTTGTAGGAAACAGGAAAAGCAGGAATGTACTGGCAGGAAAAGCCCTATGTACTGGCTTTTAGACTTCTTTACCAAGACCTAGACCTCCAAGACAGTTGTAGACTGTGTTTGGCCCATATTAAGACTAAATCACAGGGAGTCCTTCAAGATCCAGACATTTTGGATGATCCAATAATAGGATCTCCTCCTTAGAAACCCCAAAACCAGGAATCAACTACTACTATTTCATCCTCGCACTCTGGGGGCAGGAAGATCGAGTTCTTCAGAGACTCCATCTACTCCACCACTCCCTGAAGAAACTCCTGCTACCACAACTTGAAGTAGTGCCCCATATTAGTCTACCCATGATAAGCTAAGCCCCCTCAGGGAAGTCATAAATGCTGATGGGAGAGTAACGAGAGTACATGTTCCATTTTCTATACCAGACTTAGCTTCATGTAAAGAAAAATTTGGTAGATTCTCTAAAAATCTTATCAAATTTACTGATGAATTTGAAAAACTTACTATAACTTATGACAACCTGGCAAGATTTAAACATGTTATTAGCCATATGTTGTACTGTAGAAGAGAAACAGAATTATTGGAGCAGCTAGGGGTCACGCTGACAGCATTGCTGCATGCAGTGAGGGTCACAATATCTACCAAGTAGGAAGAAATGAAGTCTCAGACCAGGACCCCCAGTGGAATTCCCAGTGCGGGGATCAAGACCTAGAATGCAGAAACCATGTGATAACATGCCTCATAGAAGAAATGAAAAAATGTATTATTAAGCCCGTTAATTATGACAAAATGAGAGCGATCACCCAAGGGAGAGAGGAAAACCCTGCCTTATTTAAAAGCCATCTAATAGAAGTGCTTAGGAAATATACCAATGCAGATCCAGCATCATGAGATGGACAGATGTTACCAGGAACTCATTTTATCTTCCAGTCAGTTCCTGATTTAAGGAGAAAATTACAAAAGACTGCTCTAGGGCCCTAGATGCCTATGAACCAACTTTTGGACATAGCCTTTACTATCTATAATAATCAGGATAGAGCAGAAGAAATGGAAAAGACCCAAAGAAATAGACAAAAAGGCTCATATGATAGCTGAAGCTATGAGCCCCTTGCCACGTCAGGAAACCCTTACTTTGGATATATATAGCATCCAATTATAACGTCAAGGGATAATCAGCATTCCTCACTCATAAGTCTCATGATAATAACTGCTGCACCCAGTGTGGGTTAGAATGGCACTGGAGATAGGACTGCACTCTGCTATGACACCAGAGAGGACCCCCTGGGCCTTGCCCCCTGTGCAAACAGGAGGGCCACTGGCAGCAGGACAAGACCGGAGGACTCCCAAGCCAATAAAGGCAGAAAAAGGAAGCAACTGACAGAGCTCAAGGCCCACACTGGCTCCTGTTTGGAACAACTCTCCATCTCCACAGATGAGCCTTGGGTGACCCTTGATGTGGCAGGTGAGAATATTGAATTCTTACTTGATACAGAAGTCACTTACTCTGTTCTAACCCAATTTTCTGGGCCATTGTCCTCACAAACATGTTTGATTACTGGAGTTGATGGCTGCCCCAAAGTCAAAAGGTTTCCAATACTCATAAATTGCCTACTAGGAGACCTTGTGTTTACCCACTAATTTTTACTTATGTCGGCATGTTCAATCCCTCTATTAGGATGTGATTTACTGCAACTGATGCATGCCACTGCTCACTTTGGCACTCCACAAACAAATTTATTAGCTCATTTTTCAGGATCCTTATTTCACTTACGAGATCCTGTACAATTGATACCCCCAAGTATTAGCTCACAGGTTAATCCTAGAGTTTGGGTCACAGAAGTCCATGGAAGAGCTATTAATGTTACTACTATTAAAATACAACTAAAACCTAATACTAATTATCCACATAAAAAACAGTATCCACTCAAGACTGAGGCACAATGGGGTTATACAGCAGTGGTGGAAAATTTTTTTAAATATGGACTGCTAAAGCCTTGCCAGTCACCTTGTAATACCTCTATCCTACCAATAAAAAAGCCTAATGGGGAATACGGGTTTGTCCAAGATATAAGGGCAATAAATGAAGTTGTAGTCCCCAATCCCTATACCCTTCTGACTCAGATTCCAGACAATGCCCATTAGTTTACAGTTTTAGATCTTAAAGATGTTTTTTTCCTGCATCCCTCTATATTCTGATAGACCATATTTATTTGCATTTGATTGGACTGATCCCCACACACATAAAACCTCTCAATACACTTGGACAGTCCTACCCCAAGGCTTCTGGGATAGCCCCCATTTGCTTGGGAATGCTCTGGCCCTGGAACTCAGGAGTTTAAAATTAACAGATGGTTCTCTTATTCAATATGTGAATGATATGCTAATAACCAGCCCAACAAAAGAAAGTTGTGAAGCTAACACTATCCTAGTTTTAAATTTCTTACAAAAACAGGGATACCAGGTGTCTCTGCAAAAGGCACGAATTTCCCTCCAGAATGTTAAGTACCTGGAGTATGTTTCAACACTGGGAGCCTGGGCTTTGTATCCTGAATGAAGACTCTATATTAGCAATAAAATCTCCCCAGACAAAGAAACAGGGTTTTGTAGAATATGAATACCCAATTTTAGGATAATAGCTAAGCCTTTATATGAAGCCATAAAAGGTCCTGATACTGATCCCCTTCTTTGGAACGGGTCATGTGAAGCCACTTTCAATATCCTAAAAGAAAAGTTGGGGGCGGCTCTTGCATTAGGCCTTCCAAAGTTAGAAAAGTCATTTACTCTTTATATAGCCAAAAAACAAGGAATGGCTTTAGGACTGCTAACTCAAGCTGGGGGACATTACAAGACCAATTGCCTATTTTTCAAAACAATTAGAACCAACAACTTAAGGTCGGCCAAGCTACTTAACGGTTGTGGCAGCGACTTTCTGTTACTCAAAGCTTCCAAATTTACCTAGGACAGAATCTTGAGGTGTTAAACTCCCATCAAGTACAAAGTGCATGAGAGACTAAGGGCCATCAATGGTTAACTGGAGGGTGCCTATTAAAATATCAGGCCCTATTATTAGATACTCCAAATGTCATTCTCAAATTCTGTCAAATGCTAAATTCCACCCCCCCACCCCCACCCCCGCCCCCCCCGCTGCCGCCACTCTGATGCCTGCTCCTGATTTAGAGACCCCTCTCTACCACTGCATTGACACCATCGAACAAACTTATTCAAGCAGATGTGATCTGAAAGATGAACCCTTACTCAATCCAGATGCTAAAGTGGTTCACAGATGGAAGCAGTTTTATAGATAAAGGGCTCAGGAAGGCTGGATATGCTATTGTAAGCTTATCAGACATCATTGAGGCTCATGCTTTACCAGCTAATACCTCTGCTCAAAATGCAGAACTTATAGCCCTAATTAGGGGATTACAACTGGGAGAGGAATTCAGACTAAATATTTATACTGACTCAAAGTATGGATTTATGGTGCTTCATGCACATGCTGCTGTTTGAAAAGAACAAGGCCTCCTTACTTCATGGAGCTCCCCGATCCAACACCAAGCTGAAATTTTACAACTCTTAGAAGCAATGAACGAATCTCAGAAATAGCAGTCATTCACTGTAGCAGGCACCAAAAGGGGGATTCAAATGTAATCAAGGGAAACAATCTAACAGATAAAACAACCAAAAATGCAGCAAAAATTAATCCCCCTATCTAAGCGGCCCTCATACCAGAGGCCCCAAACCCCAACTACATACCTAGTTATACTTTTGAAGAAGCCACGTGGGCAAAACAGAGAAACTTCATTCTTAACTCATCAGGATGGTTCACAGACAAGGAGCAATTATTCCTCCCAAAAGCTGAATAATGGAAGGTTATTAAACATTTACATGAATCTTCTCACTTATATAAACTAGTTTCCCACATCTTCATTGGAAAGAGATTATTTCAAACCACTAAAGTAACCAGAGCTTGCGAACTTTACAATCACAATGACACAGGGAGCCCATCCCCCTTCCTTTGTTAAAGCGTAGGGATCATTCCCTGGGGAGGATTGGCAAATAGATTTTACTCAAATGCCATCTTGCGAAGGGTTGAAATACTTACTAGTATTTCCCCACTGGACAGAAGAAGCTTTAGAAGTTTCCAAATTCTTACTTAAGGAAATCATCCCTAGATTTGGGCTACCTAGGAGCCTACAAAGTGACAATGGGCCTCTTTCACTGCTACAATAACCCAGCAAGTAGCATCTGCCTTAGGGACTAGGTATCACCTTCATTCTTCCTGGAGGCCCCAGTCCTCAAGAAAAGTAGAAAAAGCTAACCATGTCCTTAAGGAAATGCTAGCCAAACTTTGCCAAGAAACCTCTGAAACACTGGTAACTCCTTTGTTTATTGTACTGCTAAGAGTCTGGATAGCTCCCAAGGACACCCTGAGGCTAAGCCCTTTTGAAATGGTTTATGGGAAGCCTTTCTTAACTTCAGACTTATATTTTAATGAAGAAATGCAACAGATGTTATCTCATATTATTCTAGGTCAAGTCCAAAAGGCGCTTCAGGAATATGGTAATAACATTCTATCTAGCCCTTCTCAAACTCAGTCACTGTCCAATACAACCAAGAGATAATGTCTTACTAAAAACTTGGAAGGAAGGGTTCCCAGAGACCCAACTTCAGCCCAAATGGAAAGGGCTCTACCAAGTTTTGTTAAGTACCACAACTGCTGTCAAATGACAAGGAATCGACAGCTGGATACATTTGTCTTGAATTAAACCAGTTTCTTATGAGTCTCCACAGGTTCCACCAGAAAATGAACTGGGAAGTGCAATCTGTCTATACCTGTGAACCTGTGGAAGATCTTAAGCTGTTCTTCCAGAAACAAGGTAAGTACACAGGTCCCAGGGAATCAAGGGGCTTTTTTGAATAATTATTCTATTAGCCCAGTGTCTATGCCACTGCTCTCTTCGAAATAATTCAATTTCCTTTCACTAGATATCTTTACCTTTAATTAACAAACTGCCATGAAAAAATAATTTCATTGTCAATTATCTCTACTATTAATTTTGACTTTTGTCTTTTCTATCTTTTTGCTAAATTTATATCTTCTAGGCTTCAAGGCTTCCACCACTTCTACATGCTGAAACAACCTCATGTTTTCTGCCCCTAGGGTCCTTAGAATAGACCTCCAGAGATTTTTATTCCTGGTGAGCAGGGATTACAGCCCTATCTCAGCTTTGAAGAAGTTACAGAAGACAGACCTTCATCCCTCAATATCCCCTTAAGAATAAAGGAATAAAATCTCTGAGGGGGAGTAATGTAGGAAGGAGGCAAGAGAAATAAAAATGTTAATCATGGTACATTCAGAGACTGCAGTATGCTGATCAGCCCTGCAGCCAGGCCAGGAGGACACCTTCAGAACAAAGGAAGATCTCTACTGGGATTGCTAACACCCATTCCCCACGCCTGTGAAGGGAAAATAGGAATTGACAGTCATTCCCTATGTCTAAAACCATGGGGAATCTATGGATTAAAGGCTGGGAACTGCCATCAGGTCTTTCACTCTACATATTCTTACCTTTTCAAGCTACAGACTACTCCCCTTCCCCTTCCTCACTGTATGTCCATATCAAAGGAAATGGGAACCAAAGAATGACATATAAACTGAATTCCCTGATCACTCAACCTCCTACTCACTGCCTTTCCGGGTCCCTCTCACTCTCTACCTGTAAGAGAAGACCACACTCTGTCTGTGAAGTGTTATCCCTTTTCTAAGAAACTTTCCTTTTGACTCTAACTTTGCATGTGTGTTGAATTCTTTCTACACTCTCCACCAAAGGAACCTCTTCTCCTCTTGGTGCAGGGCTTGGTCTCCCCCGACCAACTCAGAAAAATTTGCCTTGTTCTACATCAGCCGTATTCTGACAATGACAAATCAGAGCATGCGCAGCACAGCTAAGAGGACAGGAACAGGGAGGAGGGTGCAAAGGACATGCAGGGGTTATATCATCTGCAAGAGAAAGAGCTGGGAAATACTGGGCTAAGGAGAGACAATGACAGCCCCTGAGCTATAGGTGAAGAAAGATAGGAAAGGTGCTGTAGAAATGATTTACAAGTTGTGACCACACAGGCAGTGGAAGACAGAATAGAGACAGTAAGAGAAAGGCTACTTGGAGTTTACTTTTGGTTCTTACTTTACAGGAGAAGAGTTGTGCTTGTGTAGCAAAAAAATTCAGACCTGCGAGAAACCAAGCACCACTCAGAGAGTTGGAGAACTCGGATTTATTACACCCACAGTCCTAGAAGAGCTAGCGCTCTGAAGATCTGGGCCCCGGGCTCAGATGCAACCTTGCTTTTATAGGGCTTATCCGCGCAATTACATTTGGACAGTTGGCATGGGCTGCTTGGTTAATTCGTCCTCAAGAGATTGCAGGAGCTGCTATGGGTTACAGGTACATGCGGGACTTGCTGTGGATTACAGGCAGTCACAGAACACAAGATTTTCAGACAGAAACTCAGGTAACACATCTGTTATCTAGACACAACAAGCAAAAAGGGAGGATGAGTCTTCGGTTAATCTTGAGGTCGCCCTGCTTTTTGGCCTATGTGGCAAGTATATCTACAGAAGCAGAACATAGAGCTGATTATAAGGTTAGCCTTTTGAGTTGAAAATTCCTCTTCATTTGGAATGAGTTTGGAGTTTTCCTCTCTATGTTAACGTGATCTTATTGGTCATTTCCGCTTGCCTGTATCCCCCACTATTTCTATTTTTTTTAATTCTCCCTATCCTCCCTTCAGCTTAGCTCTCACTTCTGAATGTCCAATTACTCACTTAATTCTCATTTCCAATTTCTCTGAATATCTGACTTTCCCAGCACATTCCTTTGGAGAGCTTTTTCCCTGGAAGTTCTTGCACTAGTCTTGGTGACCTACAAGATTTCATTCATTTCAGTCAAATGAATTCTCTTCTGTCAGCTGTGGCCTCAATAGGTTTATTTTACATGGCATAAATAAAGGGAACTAGGGATTCCATTCCTTTGGGGACAATGAGGAGAGCGATTACCTTTGGAAGGCCCCAAATATATGACATTCCCATATTAAAATGCTTTGTGTTCTCATTTTTTAATATTAAGTAGAACCAACAAAGACACAAAGCTGTAGTTTCTAAATGATGTACTCGTGAGCATCAGAGTAATACAGAAAGTGTATCCTAAACTTCCCACCCAGCCCAGGGCCTGTTTCTAAATATTGTCTTCTCATCAGGGTAAGCAACTGAGTTTGAGAGAGGAACACAGTGGATGGCTCCCCAAGATGCAGAAGGAGAGGAGTCTTGCGTCCAGGAGTGACCTAGTACTACATCACTATTCCCTTACTTTTTTCACATTGAAGGTGGAAGAATTCTGGCATGTGGTGTCATCTCACCATTCCCCAGTGTCTGAGAGCTCCTGCATAGAATGTGAAAATGAATAGACTCCCCTCCAGTCTAACTGAGAAAGCTGTATCAGCATAAAAACATCTCAAACCAAAAAGAGTGATATGAAGTTTTATTTTAACAGCTGAAACAAAAGTTCCTGATTCTAAACCTTTTCTTTTTTTTTATTTTTTTTGCATTTTCCAAAGTTACAAGGAGGCATAAGCAGGTAAGTCACATGATTTTTTGGCAACGGCCAACTCCACCCTGGTGTGGCTTATGTCAGCATCCACAGCCACTTTGATGTATCCACATCATTTCTCTGCATCGCCAGTTGCCTACTGAGTAAAAAGTTCACCACGTTTTTAGAAAACTGGGTAGATTTTAGGTATCCATTTGCCTTCCTCCTGATCTTCAATGAGGGCATGCTGGAAGTGACTTCAGAGTGCCCTTTATCCACCACAGATAGCTCCAGAAGAGAGCACAACCTAGAAAACTTGAAAAAAAATGATGAAATCCAGTTAATCCAATAGACCCAGGGTCCTCTTTCGCCTGCCTCCTCCCCGCCACACAAACACTTGTTTCCAGCAGTAATCACAAGAGATTGCTTTGGGGCATCATCTGACTTGAAATGCCAACCTTAACATTTCTTTGACTTTGTCATGGACATGAGTCTGTGTCTAGAATCTGTTCTTTTCCATTGACATATTTTTAATCCCTGTTTTAATTGTTAAATCTATAGTGTAAATTCTCATATATTGTAGGGAAAGATCACTATCATGGGTACTCCCACATGTGTTCTCTTCCGTGTACTGAATAATCAGCTCATTCATGGTAAAATCTTGTCGAGTAAAGTTCATAACTATGTTTGCACTGAATACACAGATTTATCTTGGGAAGAACTGAGAGGATAACAATAATCAATTTTCCTATCTAACAAGAAATGCTATTTTTAATGTCAAAACGAAACACATAAAAAGTTCCATGCATATCTCCATTTTTAAAAATGGTATTCACATGTGTTTTCTGGCCAGGGCGAACTGGCTATACTATTTCCGTTATTTCATATCTTATTCTTAGATGAGTATATAACATCTTCTTCTGTGTGTTTAAGTTGTATCCAGTCTTACTTTTTGTAAAATATCTTGTGATTGACTTGATTATTCTAAAAAGACATTCAGTTAAGAAGACATAGGCAGCTTTCCAATTTCCATATGTAAATAATTATAGTATATTAATAATATGAAATAAAATGCAGCTAGTGAAAAGGATGAAGGGGTCCTCTATGTACTCATATGGAAAGGATCTCCAAGAAATGGTAATTGAAGAAAGAACCTTAAAAATCAATAGGTATCTCATCACTCCATTTGTCTTTCATCACTGAGTCATCCATATAGATCAAAGTAAATACAAAGAATAATATCTGAAAACTTTACAGTAAACTATTTCTTCTGGTGTAGAGGTTTAGGATGATGTAATTCAAAATTGTATTTTCTATAACAAGAATGTAAAAATGTGTGTAAGTCAATTTTATAAAATTCTTTAAATAAAACGGGAGTCCTCAGAAGCATAGATTTGGGACACAGAGAGACACAAACGCCAAGGCAAGTTGCCCCTCACTTATTTGTTCAGCCTGTTTCCCCCAAGAGAAGGACACTGGAGCTCAGAAGAAAGGCATGCAAACCCAAAACCAAACAAAGAGTGAGCCATCCTGGAACTGGACCTCCATGCAAGACAGCAGACTTAGCCAGGGAAGATTCTCTACCCTGTCTGGCCTTTAAGAGGTTCTCATTCAACAGAGAAAGAAGAGATTCTTGATGGCTCCCGTTCTCCAGTCTCTTAGGCTCCCTAGACCTCTGTGTTTTACCAGGAATACAGTCATGAGAATCACAACACCAGCAACACAGATCTCTGTTCAGGGTGTCTGCCTTCCAGGCAATTCTCCAAGGATTTTACAAACAGTAGCTCATGTAACCTTAATAGCTTTGGTGGGTGCCACTGCCATGCCCATTTATCCAGGGCAGAGAACTGAGGCAGGCATAGGAAAGGTATGTAACTGGCCCAAGGTCACATAGCTAGTATGTGGCAGAACCAGGATGTGAATCCATTTGTCTGGCTTTAGAATCTCAGCCTCCCATCCCTTCGGTGTGCCTCCTCTTGATCCCTGTGGAAGACAAGAAAACGATTCTTGGCCTTCTGTTTGTTTTGGTTTTCATGTGCTTCTACATGAGATGGGATGAAACTTGGATGACTGAGCCCTTCCTGCCACTAAAGACAAATAAATATGGCCCAAATCCCTCTTACAGGCATCTGTGCCTCAATTTCCACAGTTGTTATGTGAGACCAAATGGAGGAGCCAGTATGGGAGCAAGTCATATCTCCTTATATTAGTTATTTTTGTTCCTCAGAGAAGAGCACTACTGTGCTCACTTTGGCAGCACAATACACTAAATATTGGAGAAGAGCACTATAAAAGACACAATCTCTGTCCGCACCATTAGTCCTCTCACATCCTGTAAAACTCCATGTCCTATCGCTAGGCAATACCCGCATGGGTCACATTTTAATGCTAACTATATTGTTGTTCTGTTATTGTGGAAAAATCCCAAAACCAATCCAGTGAAAAACCAAGCAGTAACTCGGAGAAAAAGAGAATTCAGATTTACTACGCGCAGCCCTAGAGGAGCTAGCACTCTGAAGATCTGGGCTGTGTGCTCAATGGCAGCATTCCTTATATGCAAAGATTTTGCACAAACTGATTGGTCAGTTTGAATTCGAACCATCACAAATGTCAGGAGTTGCTATGGGCTACAAGAAGTTTAAACAGAAACTTAGGCAACATATCTGTTATCTAGACAGAACAATCCAAGGGGAGGGTGAGTTTTCAGTTGATTTTGAAACCACCTTGCCTTTTGGCCTATGGAGCAAGCATGTTTACAGAAGCAAAACAAAGAGCTGATTACAAAGTTAATCATTTGAGTGAGAAATTTCTGAAATTTCCTCTTCACCATATCAGAGACTTGCAAGGTAATGTGGCTTGAGAATTGTGACTACTCACAGCCCTATTTTCTACAAGTGAATACCCAATTTATATGAATTGGCATTTTTAAAAAGCAGTGATTTAAGTGTCATGGCCAAGGTTAAATCCAGAGATTGAGAAAGAGTAGAAAATCCTACCTGAGACTGAGTTCCGTTGCAACTCTCTCTGAGTGATCAGAACTTGAAACCAGAATTGCTGACCACTGCCCAGGGACCTGCTGAAACACAGTGAACATTAGGACATTTTGGTAACTCCTCCCACAGGAGAAGTTTTAAGTGGAGAGATTTTGCTCAAGCCAAGGAATAGTGCTAAGGCCAAGATAGCTGAGTGTCCAGGGAACAGAGAAGCAGATGGTACCCAAACATAGATAATATCTTCTTTCTTGTCAGCACCTCTCACTTACCATATTCCTCCCTGATCACGAAGTAACCCAGGTGGTTGTGGCCAGCACTTGGCTCTTGTAAACAGGTGTGGTTATTAGTTTTTAAAGGTCATTGTGAGTGTGATGACATCTCTTGGTGCCTAATCAATCAGGCCCTGGGACTCAGGGAAAGAATGGGAGGAGGAGAGAGGGAACTTCTCTCTCTCCTTACCTTCCCTTCTATATCAATTGCCACTCTTGCAGGAATCGTGGCTGCTCAGTAGTCTGAGAGATAAAACATCCAGATACACCAAGATAATGTGGCATCTTTATCTGCCATCAATAAATTGATTGAGCTGATGAACTCTAACTCTGATGTGCAATGTCAGGGTAAAGACTGTCATTTGTCCAAATTAGTGAAAACACAAGCTGAAGAGACAGGTGGTCTGATTTCCAGCCCCAGTTTTGTGTGACTTTGGGTAAATTCCTTAAACTTTGATCCTCTTTGTAAAGTAGGTATAACAATAGTAACTCTACCCTTAGGAGTTTGTAAGGATTAAATGAGGTGATACAGTAGTCTCCCCCTAATCTGTGATTTGGCTTTCAGAGGTTTCAGTTACCTTTGGTCAACTACAGTCTGAAAATATTAAATGGAAAATTTCAGAAATAAGCAATTCATATATGTGATCTCTGTCCCCTCTTCTACCAATGCTCAGTCACTCACTATGTTCAGCCCTGAACCAGAAGTAACCTAGATGCTGGTGATCAGTGTTCAGATCTTGCCATGAAGTACAGTCACAAAGTTCTAAGAACCATTGTGAGTCCCAGTGATTCCTCTTGGTGCTTAAGCAATCAGGCCCTGGGACTTAGAGAAAGGCAGTGGGATAAGGCGAAAGGGAGTTTTTTTCTCCTTTGCTCTCTCTTCCAGACCAACTGTGATTTCTGTAGGAAATGTGGCTGCTTAAAATAACTCCCATGGTCTGGGTAAAACACTCAGATACACCTAGGTAATGTAGCATCTTTATGTGCTATTTACAAAGAGAATTGACTTAATAAACTCCAACCCAGATGGGAAAAAGCTATGAGAACTAGCATTTTCCCATATGAGTAAAATGATGCTGCTGAAGTGGTTAGGAGCACAAGCTCAAGAGACAGGCTGCCTGTTTTCCGATTCCAGTTCTGTGTGACCTTGGGCAAGTCTTTTAACCTCTCAGATCTACAGGTTCCGCCTTCTTAAAGTGGGGATGACAGCAACACTTCCTCCCTTAGGTGTTTGTGAGGTCATTGGCTATGCAACTACTTGTGTTCACACAAGAGAAAACATTCCATTTGTATCCCCGAAAATTCTCCCAACATCTGCTGTTGAGAACCTCAGTTGGAATGATTCAGCACACGCCATATTCCCAGAGAGCTAGGACAACTACCCTTGCAGCCATGTATGAGCTGAATCCCAGTTCTCATTGGGACTGGAGATCCTAAAGTCTGCCTGGGACACAGTTAGGTATAAGTCTGGGCATCTAGGCTAGAAGTACTGCTGCTGGTGGTACTTATGGTACTCAGAGAGTCATTACCCCAAGTCAGGTACAGGACCATGAGATTCCATAGCCCACAAACATACCAGACTTCAGCCTCTATCTACAATGCCTTTGTTATTGCTGCTGCCTATACTTCTGTTGCAACAGAGTTCCTGATCCTCAAGGTTATTAGGGGAAAACACTCATTGTATCCCTGTGGCACAATCAAGTCATTCAAACATGCCTTAAGCCCAGAATCCTAAAATCTAGTAAAGCAATCATTGCCATCAATGAGAGGGGGGCAGCCTAGCTGTTGGTACCATACCCATTCCCCTTGAGGCATTGATCCTACCATGTCAACATGACACAATGTGGGAGAACTCATGATAGGCCACAGTGACAATGCAAAGATTTCCCCTAGGATGGTACTTTCTTCTTCATCTGTCTCTCCTGTGGGATATCTCAGAGTTATTTGTGGTAGACAGTCGGCCGTTACCCAAGGAATGACCTGTAAGTTCACCTCTAGCCCCTTGCCCCATGGGCCTACCCACTGACAGTGTCGGGCCTTTATTTTTAATGGCCAAGTCCATTGCACTCTTTCTCCCCTTTTCAGACAAGTAAGGGCAGGTAAGAGTATGTTACCATTGAGTCCATGACCAAGTTTCAACAGAATTTCAGTGATAGTTACCTGTACCTGAATTGGGGCCGCAGTCCAATAAAGAGCAGCTTTACCAGAGAGAGACCTCTATCTCAAAGTCACTTGTTCAGGCCCCGCAACACGTCCCACAGGCAGGATACTCAATCTCATAGTCCTGGGGGATTGATGGTTACTCGTAGGCGCTGTTTCAGCAGCCTGTTGTACCGCTCAATCATGCCCGCTGCCTGGGGATTATACGGGGCCTGTAATTTCCACAGAATGTCAATTTGCTTGGACCACATTTGGACCTCATGCCCAGTAAAATGAGTTCCTTGGTCACTTTCTACCACTAACGGTCTACTGCAAAAGGCATATATGCATTTGAGAGCTTGGATAGTATATTTTTGGTCTGTGGCTGCACAGGGCCATGCAAACAATAACCTGGTAGCTGTGTCTACTGCCATAAAGGCATAAGATGCCCCTTGTGCTTTTAGAAGAGGTCCTATGAAATCTTTCTGCCACATAGTTAATAGAACCCTCCCCCTTGTTATTTGCGCATGCTCCTGCTTCATGTGGTGAGGATGCAGCATATTCCGGCTGCATATTGGACACTTGGCACAGGCATCTGTGACATCTTCCCACTCCAAGGGAAGGTTCCACTGTTGCTTCACTGTCCATATAGTTTTGGCACCCACGTGCTGCAATTGTCTGTGGAGCCAGTACACCACGTCAGTGGCAGGAGCCTTTTCTAGTCATTGCACACACAAGAGCACATCTACCTCATCATTTCCTGGAGTTACTAAGGGACATAACCTGTAACATGATAGACAGTTACATCCTTTTCCTGTCTTTTCTTCCATAGGTCTTGCCACATGGCTTGTCCCCACAAGGGTCTCTGACCCACTAGCCAGTTTTGCCATTTTCACGTAGGCAACTATGTTAGGTCTTTGAACATCGTCCAGCTGTCAGTACAACTAGTCAATGGGCCATCTTCATGGGCTATAACTATCCATACAGCCTGTAGCTCAGCCCATTGGCTGCTTTTGCTTGTACTTATATCATACCAAAAGTGGTCAGTAGGTGGTTGCATCCCTATAGCTACCCACTTGACTCCCTGCCCCTTACCGGACCCATCCATGCATCTGCAAGTATGGATGGCTTCCATTCTTTGTAGAGGACACTGCAAAATCTGGAGGAACTGCAGCATCCAGTACATAGTCAGTGGTAAACTCAACTGGGCCTAAAACTGTCTGTAATTCCATGGCCAGAAGGCTAGCAGCTATGGTACTCCATTGTTCCAGAAAAGCATCCCATTTCATCAGGATAAGGTTTGGGCCACCCAATTTTGGGGGCCTGTATCCATGTGCATAACCAACCTTGTATACAGTAAGTCATGTGCACTTGCACTTTGGCTTTGCCAGTCACTGCCTCAGTGGCCTACAAGGCTGCATATACAGCTGCTAATTGCTTTTCTTTTAGGGAGTACCAGCTCTCTGCGCTTTTCCAGAGTTAGGACCAAAAATCCACCGGGGTCCTAGTTTGTTCTGAACATTGCCAAAGGTCCCAGCCATATCCTTCTGCTGTGACATGAATGTCAAATTCAAAGAGTTTACCTGTATCTGTTACCTGTAGGGCTTGGGCTTGTTGCACCATCTGCTTGGTGGCGGTAAACACCTTCTCTACTGTTTCATCCCAGTCCCAAATAGCTCCCTTCTTGATCAGACCGTATAACAGCTGTGCCTAATGGGGCACAAACACTCTCCAGTATCCCAAAAGGCCCATATAACTCTGCAACTCTTTAACTGTAGTGGGTCATGGGTATACTTGTATCTTATCCATTGTAACATCAGGGATAACTTTTGTCTTACCCTATCAGACAACACCAAAGAATTCGACATGAGCCAGGTCCCTGAAACTTGGTTGCATTTACCACCCAGCCACATGTTTTCAGGTGCTGCAACGGCACTGGCACCTCTTGCTCTAGCAGAGGTCAACATGATATCATCAATATAATGAAACAATTCCACTGTTGCCAGTCAGGTCCAGGTTGCCAAATCCTGGGCAAATTGTTGGTAGCCTTGGAGTAACACCACAAAAGTCCATTGTCCTCCTTCCCATGTGAAGACAAATTGGTCTTGACTTTCAGGAGCCAAATTTATGGAGAAAAAAAGTGTTGGCCAAATCCAAGACATAGTGATATGTTCCCAGCCTTCTAGTCAGTTGATCCATTAGATCATGGGTGGATGGTACTGCTGCATGTATTGAGGAGTCACCTTATTCAATTCCCGATAGTCCACAGTCATTCTCCATGAGCCATCAGCCTTCTTTACTGGTCACACAGGGCCATTATAAGGACTATTAGGGGCACACATCTGAGCTTTCTCCAATTCCTGAATTATAGCCCCAATCTCATCATGTCCACCAGGCAAGCGATATTGCTTAACATTGACAATGCACCTCAGTTCTGGCACTTTCTGTGGCGGGTGATGAGTCTACAGTCATCCTCACCTGGACTCATAAACGGAATTCACCAGCAGAATTCCACAGATTGAGCCCTGACAATACATCCATCCCCTAGGATATATTCTGGCACCAGAGAAACAAACATTTTATAAGGACATGGGGGCAAATGTCCTATTATAAGAGGCAAAGTCACAGCTTTGGTCTTATTAGTCTCACCCCCAGAGCCGTCTATATAGGCAGCTGGTCCAGGTAATCTGTCTGGATTTCCATAGATGAGACTGCAGTTGGCCCCAGTATACACCGGTACTAAGATTCTTTGCACATATTGGGGGGATCAGTGGTTTGCCAATTCCACGTGCGGCCTCTGGTCCCCACCTATCCCCTCCAAATGGGCACCTCATCCTTCTCCCTAGTCATATAGAGTCAACAGAGAGTCCTGGGGGTTCAAAAATGCCTAAATTGTTGTTTCGGTTTCAACTGCCACCGCAATTCTAATAACACTGCATTAGGCTGACGGTCTATCTCGTCTTGATTGCCTCTTACAGCTAGCAAATCAATCCATATTTGCATTCGGGTAACCCAAACAGGACCCTGCATAGGGCCTTTCTTTTTCTTCTCTGCCCTCGGGGATCTGGGCGTTATCAAACGGACACTTCTGCTCCCGCCCTCATGGCGTTTCCCCTCTACATCCCCCCAGAGCAGCCATTGCTGTAGTCACTTCATGTATACATTTCCCCACATAAGGGGCCGGGATAGCAACTAATGAGCCAAAAGTTGTAAGGGGGGAAGGGGTTCCCTAACACTAGATCCTGCATACCAGTCATAAACCGTTCATCATCTGGTCCCCGCATATGCAGATTAAACATAGCTTGTCGCATGCCCAGTTCATGAATGATCTGAACTAATTCAGCATACATTTGCCATTTATTCATATGTTCTGGGAGTTTTCTGGTGTCATTCTAAACTGTCCACACAGCGACAGTAAGCCATTCCATCAGGGTGTGGTTCCCCTGACCTTGAGCCAAGCAGCAACTGTTCTATAGAAGCTGCTGTAATGAGGGCTGTATGGTTATGGATGCCAATTTCTCCA
The DNA here is from genome assembly GCF_000151845.1 of Pteropus vampyrus. Classification (NCBI taxonomy): domain Eukaryota; kingdom Metazoa; phylum Chordata; class Mammalia; order Chiroptera; family Pteropodidae; genus Pteropus; species Pteropus vampyrus. The sequence continues at coordinate 149,881 of NW_011889414.1, forward strand.
TCTCATCAGGGGAACATGAGGTATTGTTGGCCCCCTTGATCCAAAGGTACAGCAACCAGGCCGGCAACGGTTCACCAGGTTGCTGCCGACATTGTTTCCCCAAATCCCGCAATTCCACTGGTGTATACAGGGTGTATATGGTGAATTCTGTTACTGTGAGGCCGCCAGGTTGTACCCTGCCTAGACCCAGGGGTTGTTCATGTTTTACCTTTTGGAGTATTATGGGCCGTACTTGCAGGTGGACTTCTTCTGTGATGTCTTTCCCTAACTCTGAGGGCAACTCCGAGGGTGGACTTTTTTAGAACTCGGCTTCCAATTGTTGCACCCTCGCATCCAAGGCATCCGCCTTTCACCGAAGTACCTGTGCGACCTCTGCTAGAGCTTCGTCCATGTTCTGCTTCAAAGCCATTAAAAGCACCCAGCCCACTCGGCTGGCCGCAGTCCGTGCTTTTTCCAGCAGCTGCTCCTCCAGGGAGTATCTGGAGGCCAACAGTATCTCAGTACTTATCAGGAACCCATCAACTGCCTCCCAAGGCTCAGGTGGAGTCCAAGTTATCAATACCACCGCCACGGGACATGCTCTGTGGGGGCCACATGTCCCTCCTGCCCTCCGGTGAGGCAGATGGCTTTCTTACCTGGGAATCCTGCCAGCTATGCCAAGTGTATTGCTGCAGATCTGAGGTACTGAGGTAAGGGATATGAGGCTTGGGAAGTTGGATGAAAATGTGGGGAACTGTAGGCAACTGGGACATAGCTCTTTATTCCAGCAACGGCACAGCCAGCCTCGCAAGGCAGCGGTGTCTTTATATATGCAGGTTAAAAAATAGTTGCACACTGGCAGATAACAGAAGCCCACACATGCATACTGGGCACATAATTACATAAGGGGAGAAGTGCTGACTCACTTCCACTCGGAAGTTGCTAAGGGTGTCGGGAGGGAGCCTGACTGCAGCCATCTTTCTTTCTCTTCACAAGTATACTTAAGTATAGCACACCTTAAACATTGGAGCTTTTGTCTTGCCTAAATTTTCCATAGCCATAGTGCCCACTGACTTGAAATATTCCAAGTGAGCATGGACATTCTAACCCACTAAGTAAAAAATTAAAATTAAGTCTTTGGCACTCACTTAATGAAATGGGACTCCATGGAACTCCCCTCTCCCCACCCTGAAATAGTTAATGCCCGATATAAATTAAAACAAGGCTTTTGAGAATCGAAACCTAGTATGCGTGATCTATTGATAAAAGTGTTCGTTATTCCCATTCTGTCTTAACAATCTAATATGACCTGGTCTTAAACTTGGAAAAAATGAATGATTCTTCATGGTAGAGTTCTTCACTATTGATGCCAAGGGCCACTCATTAATTTCCCTGTATGGGTTTTCTATTACTGCTGTAATGAATCGCCACAAACATAGCAGCTTAAAATAAAACAAATGTATTATAGTTTTGAAAGTCAGAAGTCTAAAATGAGTTGGTAGGACTGTGTTCCTTTTGGCACTTTAAGAATCCATTCTCTTCCTTTCTTAACTTCCATAGGCTTCCCACATTCACTGGTTTATAGTTCCCATTACTCCAACCTCTGCTTCTGTAGTCACATCACTCCTGACTCTGACACAGCTATTGACTGAATCTGTCAGCACCCACATTAAAAAAAAAAAAAAACTTCAACATATTTTTGTCATTTTTGAGTTCTAGAGACAACATATTCCTCATTTAAAAATTATACTTAAACCATTTATGCTGATACTTTCAAATGAGCCCACTTTGAATGGGGGCTCCTCTGACACATGACCCTGGAGTTTGTCCAAATTGCAATACAACAGGCACTCTTATTAGCCCCCACTCCCAGAGACGCTTTCACTATATAAGCTTTAGAAATCTTCTTTCATAATCTCGAGAATCTCTAGGCTACCTATAACAGCCATAAGTCACCCATGATCTTCCAAAGCAAGCAGTGGGCCCCATGCCATATGCTATAAGAGTGGCAATCATTGGCCACTTACTAGACTCCCCTGGAAATAAGCCCTGAGCCTGTTACTTCCCATCCCCAGCTACCAATTCTGCCTTAGATCATGGAAGAAGCACCCCACAAGCTTGGCACAGACACCAAGATCTCCTTACTGCATGACAGAGCCAAATCTGGCCCCTCCAGCACACCCTGCCTACAGGAGAGGGTGGTTTTCTCTTCTCTCACATTTTTTGACAGATGTCATAATGCTGAAGTTGGTCATCCCTCTCCAGAAATCCTTGACTTAATGGGAAGGCCTTGGGATCAACTGATTGAAAAGTAAAGGGAGTTTATATAGCTTATCATCACCATCATACATGGAGTTTGACCAAGAAGTTTCTAAAAGGCATGGAACTCAAGGATCTACACAATTGATTGAATCTCAGGCAGTTGTCTTAGTCCTGGAGCCCCTTGCCAATAATTCCTCGAATCTGAAAATTATTACAGATCCTTTGGCCATTGCCAGTGATCTGGCCATCTGATACAGCCAACAGCAGCAACAAAAAGTCCTTATCCAAGGCTGCTGACAACAAGGTAAAGATCTCTGGAAATTTCTTGCCTCATAGATGCCAAAAACATAAATCAAGTATGCAAGTCTGGTTCAACATCTGAAGATTGATTAATGTAATCTGTCACATCAAGGATAAAGGATGGAAACAGAAAACCTGATCCCACGCTAAAGGCTCCCGGGAAGAGCATCAGCCCTGTTAGTGGAGACACTTGGGATTTTGTGGACCCTCTTGGGGCAATATCAAGAGAAAAAAGGGCAGCCAAGACAGCTCTGCAAGTTCTGCCCTTCCCTGCCAAAAAAGGCAGGTGATACTCAAAGGGCATTGCCAGGGGACAATCATCAGCCAAACACACCCAAGCTCCACATTGGCATCTGTGTTGATGCAGTTTCAGTCATCTGTTTCTTCCAGAAATCCCAAGCACTTGAGACAATGCTTGGGGATACCACTTGGTTTGTTTATCCCCAGAGCTGACTCTAACTTTGCCTCTGGAAATGAGGCTGTATTCCACACATATTTACCTGACACATACTCTGGAAACTGTACCAAATGCAGAGACACAATTTTGAAAAGGTCATGAATCATCATCCGGAGCTCACAGCCCACTGTGGAGCCCCATACAACAGGAAGTTGTATGCAGAGTGAGCTCACTTCTCAGTTACCTGCATCTGCTTCCTGCATACCCTGATTTTTCCTCCAACTTTTATGTTTTAAAGCTTTCAAACCTACAGAAGAGCTGAGATAATAATACAAAAAAAACCTATATACCATTTGCCTAGATTAAGCAATCATTTCAACTTTACTATATTTGATCCTGTCACTGTCTCTCTCTTCCAGTCACGCTTACACAGGCATACTTTTTTATAGTTACAGTTGCTCTGTCAGTCCAAAACACCCCCCAACTGTCCCAATATCATCTTTGTACCTTGTTTCTAATCAAAGATTATACAATACACTGGCTTATGAGGTCATCGTAGTATAACTTCATCTAGAACACATCCAAACTTGTCTAGTTTTTCCCTTACAAAATAGTAATTTTTAAAAAAGTAATTCCAAGTAGAATGCCTCTAAATTCAATTTTTCTGCTTTTTCTTTATTGAGTGAAGTTAAATATCAAAGTGTCTCATGATTTCTCCATGGTAATTGATAGACAATTTCCTCTATAACAAATTATATGAGAGTGTGAAAATATCATATTTTTCTACAAACTTTTACCCAATGATTTTAGCATCCATAGATACCTTTATCCTAAATAAATTATTATAAGGGTGGTTAAAAATAGTAATGATTTTAAGGAGGACTTTTTCTCCTCCATCGGTTAGTTGGCATTATTTGCTCATCATGGTTTAAATTTTCTGTACTTGTCATGAACTCTTCAGCTTAGAGATGTTGTGGGATGCTTTGTTTGTTTGTTTGTTTGTTTGTTTAGATTTTGACCATTTAATTACTTTTGAATAGAAGGCACTGTTAGCAAGCTAGGACACAGAATCAAACTGCAGCAGTCTAGTCCTCTAGAGACCAAGCCAAGTCTCGCCATCTTCAGCCAAGTGACATCATAATACAGGCTGCTAATGATACCCTTATAATCTTTGAATAAACTCTTTTCTACATTTTCCTCAAGATACACCCAAAAGTCTAGGCACTAAAGGCATGGTACATGGTACACAGAACATCTTGATCTACAGAAGACAGAATGACACAAAATAAATGCTAACCAACTAATTAATGAAAACCAGATCAGAGCTGGACAAGCATTGGTGAACAGAGTGACATCAGAAACTTGGCAGAATGAGAGATGTCCCCAGATCTCTCCCGTTGAAACAACAAAAAGCTGAACATATAAAATTCAACAATAACAACAACAACAACAAAAAACTGCAAACCAGCACACCTGAGCATGAGATCTGCGCATAAGAGCTATCATAGGTCAGAACCCCAAGTGTCATGCAGTGGACTGGGAGAAACAAAGAAGTTGCCTCTCGCAGCTGCCAGAGCTCCCTGTAGGAGAAGGGGGAGAGGAGAAGGTGCCACTTCTCCTCTGAACAGCTTGCCAGGAAGAACTGTAAGCTCCATACGGCCGCTGGTAGTTCCCAGTCATCAGGGCAGAAGGCAGAGAAACAGGGAAGGCAGAAAAGTGAGAACGGCAGAGAAACAGCGGTTGATTTTTACCAGCTGCGGTTGCAAAATTGAAGCTGAGAAACAGCTCCAATCACCCAATCCAGAGGGCCATTCCCGCTATACCTTCCCAGACAGAACGCCACGGAGCCCCAGGGGAATCTGAGCAAATACTACCGAAACTGTCCCTAATGCAGACAGGAACGGATACTGAGGGTAGCAACCGTGATTAAAAAATCTATAAGGAAAAAAAGACATTATTAAGACTTTCTATAAAGCAGAGATCCAAGAGGCTGAGACACCACATACTGGAAACCAAAAGAAAAACACTTTCTTTGCCATAGGCTAGGGACCATTATATAATAAATCTTCTTTCTGGAAAAAAAATTAGAATACAGTTCCATTCATGCCCAGGCAAAGAAATAGTCCATTAAACACCAAGAACGCCAAGGTGACAAGGCATCTCAGAAAGAAAAGGAAAAATCTCCAGAAAATAAACTTACAGATATAGAAACATGTGACTTAAATGACAGAGATTTCAGGATGATACTTCTGAAAAAAAATTCAATGAGATCCAAAATGAATATAGCAACAATTTCAGGAATTGAAAAAACAACTAGATGAACAGAATGAGTTCTTCAGTAAAGAGACTGAAACCCTCAAAAAGAACCAAATAGACCTTCTGGAGATAAAGAACACACTGCAAAAGTTGAAAAATAAAATAACAAGCTTAAGAAATAGAGTGAAACAAAAAGGGGTCCACTCACCTAAAACAAAATGACAAAAAAAATAAATAATTAGGAGTAAAGTGACTAGCAGGCTGATAGAAGCAGAGGAGTGCAACTCTTACTAGGACCAGGACATTATAAGCTTAAAAAGAAGAGATTTGCTATAGCAAGATAGTTCAGCATACAGAGGGACAAACTGAAACAACAATGACTGAAAAGGGGAGGATTAAAACATCCAAATTCGCAAAAGAGAATGGAGAAAGGCACGTGCAGAAGGAAAGGGACAAGTATAGATATATATAACTATCCTTTGCATATTCATAATGGTAATCACGTGCCACAGATTCAGAACCGAAGTATATAACATAAAACAAGAAGGACCAGAGGGAAAACTTACAAAAGCCAACCAAAATAAAGAAAACAGAATCACAAGGACAAGGAAGCAATGGAAACATCGAGCTACCAGAAAGCAAAAGATAAAATGGCTATAAGAAGATATCATAATTTAATAATCGCCCTCAATGTAAATAGACTGAACTCACCAATAAAAAGGTACAGAGTTGCAGATTGGATCAAAAAACAAGACCCAACCATATGCTGCCTCCAAGAGACACATCTCAGTTCCAAAGACAAATATAAACTCTAAGTGAAGGGTGGAAAATGATATTTCAAGCAAGTGGCATTCAGAGAAAAGTGGAAGTAGCAGTACTAATATCAGATGAAACAGACTTCAAAATAAAAAAGATAAAGAAAGATACTGAAGGATACTTCATAATGATAAAGGGAATCGTGCATCAAGAAGACATAACACTTATTAATATCTATGCTCTCAATCAGAGAGCCCCAAAATATATGAAGCAATTACTAACAGAACTAAATGGAAAAACAGACCAAAACGCTATCATAGTAGGGGGCCTAAATACCCCACTATTGGATTTGGACAGATCATCTAAACAGAAAATCAATAAAGAAATAACATCCTTAAATGACACATTAGACCAATTAGACATAATTGACATTTACAGAGCCTTCCATCCAAAACAGCTGCTTATACATTCTTCTCTAGTGCACATGGAACATTTTCAAGGAATGACCACATACTGGGACACAGAGATAGCCTCAACAAATATAAGAGGATTCAAATCATACCAACCATATTCTCTGATATAATGCTTTGAAACTAAAGGTCAACTGTAAAAATAAAGTGGAAAGACACACAAATATAAGGAATTTAAACAACATACTACTGAAGAATAACTGAGTCAGAGAAGAAATAAAAAGAGAGATCAAGAAATGCATAGAAACTAATGATAATCTTAGTACAACATATCAAAACTTTTGGGATATGGCAAAAGCAGTCATAAGAGGAAAGTTCATATCACTACAGGCCTATTTCCAAAAACAAGAATGAGCCCAAATAAACAACCTAATACTTCATCTTAAAAAACTAGAAAAGGAAAAACAAATGAAGCCTAAAGTCAGCAAAAGGAAAGAAATCATCAAAATTAGAGCAGAAATAAATGAAACTGGAAAAAAAATTAAAAATAAAAAAAAATAAATGCAACAAAGAGCTGGTTCTTTGAGAAAGTTAATAAAATTGACAAACCCCTGGCTAGACTCACTAAAGAAAAAAGAGAAAGCAAACAAATAAACAAAATCAAGGATAAAAGAGGGGAAATTATGACAGACACTGCAGAAATACAAAGGATCATACAAGAATACTATGAAAAAGTATATAACACCAAATTTAATAACCTAGAAGAAATGGACCAGTACTTAGAAAAATACAATCTTCCTAGAATGAATCTAGAAGAACTGGAAAATCTAAATAAACCAATCAGCAGTATGGAAATTGAAACAATCAACAAAAACCTACCAAAAAGTAAAAGTCCAGGACCAGATGGCTTCACCAGTGAATTCTACCAAACATTCAAAGAGGATTTAATACAAAGATTTAATACCTATTCTCCTTCAACTCTTTCAAAAAATCAAACAGGAGGCAATACTTCCCAATTCATTTTATGAGGCCAATATCACCCTAATACCAAAACCTGATAAAGATAACACAAAAGAAGAAAACTGAAGATCAATATCTCTCATGAACACAGGTGTAAAAATCCTAAATAAGATACTAGCGAACTGAATACAGCAACAAATTAAAAAGATTATACACTGCGATCAAGTGGGCTTCATCCCAAAGGCACAGGGATGGTTCAACATACACAAATCAATTAAAGTGACACACTACACAAACAAATTAAAAAATAAAAATCATATGATCGTATCAATAGATGCAGAAAAAGCCTTCAACAAGATACAGCATATATTTATGATCAAAACACTTAACAAAATCAATATAGAAGGAAAATACCTTGACATAATAAAGGCAATCTATGACAAGTCCTCAGCCAACATTACACTTAATGACGAAAAACTAAAAACCTTCCCCCTAAGATTAGGAACAAGGCAAGGCTGTCCACTATTGCCACTCTTATTCAATATAACATTGGAGGTGCTAGGAAGTACAAACACACAAAAGAAAGATATAAAAGGCATACAAGTAAAAAATGAAGAAGTCAAACTGTCACTCTATGAAGATGTCATGATTCTCCATATAGAAAACCCTAAAGACTCCACAAGAACACTACTAGAAACAATAAGCAAATACAGTTAAGTTTCTGGATACAAAATCAACGTTCAAAAATCCATGGCATTCCTATATTCTAATAATGAAGCGTCAGAAAAATAAGTGAAAAAAAAATTTCTTTTGCAATTGCAACAAAAAGAATAAAATACCTAGGAATAAATTAATGAAATATGTGAAGGACCTATATAATGAAAACTATAAGACTATTAAAAGAAATCGAAGAAGATACAAAGAAATGGAAAGATATTTCATGTGCTTGGATTGGAAGAATCAATATAGTTAAAATGACCATATTACCTAAAGCATTATACAGATGTAATGCAATCCCCATCAATATCCTATTGGCATTTTTTAAAGAAATAGAACAAAAAATCATCAGATTTGTATGGAAGCACAAAAGACCCAGAATCGCCAAAGCCATCCTGAGAAAAAAGAACGAGGCTGGAGGTATCACTTTATCCAACTTCAAATTATACTACAAAGCAACAGTAATCCAAACGGCATGGTATTAGCAGAAAAACAAACACACAGACCAGTGGAACAGTAATCGAGAGTCCAAAAGTAAACCCATATTATATGGGCAAATGATTTTTGACAAAAAAGCCAAAAGCATACAGTGGAGAAAGGAAAACCTCTTCAATAAATGGTGCTGGGAAAACAGGAAAGCCACTTGCAAAAGAAAGAAACTAAACTGTTGTCTACCACCACACACCAAAATTAACTCAAAATAGATTAAGGACCTGAATATAAGACCCGAAACAATAAAATGCATAGAAGAAAACACAGGAACTGAACTCAAGGACCTTGGACTTAAAGAGGATTTTATGAATTTAACCAAAAAGGCAAGGGGAATAAAAACTAAAATAAATGAATGGGATTATATCAAACTAAAAAGCTTCTGCTTAGCAAAAGAAACCGTCAACAAGGTAAAGAGACAACCATCTGAACGGGAAAATATATTTGCTAGCAAATGCCTCTGATAAGGGCCTAATACCCAAAATATAGAAAGAACTCATACAACTCAATAACAACAACAACAACAACAAACAAATGATCCAATCAAAAACCGGCAGAGGACCTGAACAGACACTTCTCCCTAGAGGACATACAAATGGCCAACAGATATATGAAAAGATGCTCAACATCGCTAGCTATTAGGGAAATGCAAATCAAAACCACAGTGAGATACCATCTCACACCTGTTAGAATAGCTATAATCAACAGGACAAGTAATAAATGTTGGAGAGGATGCAGAGAAAAAGGAACCCTCATACACTGCTGGTGGAACTGCAAATTGGTAAACAGTGCAAATTGGTAAACTATGGAAAACAGTATGGAGCTTTTCAAAAAACTAAGAATTGATCTACCATATGATCCAGCAATCCTTCTACTGGTTATTTATCCCAAAGACTTGAAAATTCATATCCAAAAAGATATTTGCACACCGATGTTCATATCAGCATTATTCATAGTGGGCAGGACATGGAAGCAACTGAAGTGTCCTACAATAGATGATTGGCCAAAGAAGCTGTGGTACATATATACAATGGTATATTATTCAGCCATAAGAAGAGATGAAATACTGCCATTTGCAGCAACATGGATGGACCTCGAGATAATCATTAAGCAAAATAAGTCAGACATAAAAAGTTGAAAATCACATGATATCACTTATATGTGGAATATAAACCTAAAAGCAACAAATGAACAGGACAAATAAACAGAGACTCATGGATATGGACAATGGACTAGTGATTAGCAGAAGGTAAGGGGGAGGGGAGAGTGGGAAGGTAGATGAGGGAAAAGTAATTTAAATCGTTTCTTCATTCAATCAATCAATCAATCGATAGTATTGGTGAACAGAGAAAGGGTTTTATTTTTGAAAATTTGCTCTCAGGATTAAAAAATTCCTGGTTACTGTCAAGAAGAAAGCAAGCAAAAAATATTTCAGAAGCATCCACACTGATATTTCATTTTGTCATTCTTTCACTAGACCACAAAGTTAGAGATGAGTGTCAGCTATAGGATACTGTTTTTTCAACATAAATTACTTAGTAATAAAAGAATTTGACATACTGCATTCTTCCATTTGCTACAAAAACAAACTGACAATGAGGACTATTTAAAAGAAATGCTCAGTTCTGAAAAGGATGGTGGCAGCAACATTTCACCTATAGCATACCCTCTAGCTTTAACCATGCTACTCTTCCATGATATATATTCAAGTGGAAAATCCTATCAGGAGTATTCTCCAGGGCCAGGAAGTAGCTTTTGCTAAAAGTTGGAAAGTAGGGCACGTGTTACTTAGCTAACCATTAAGTTCAGTCCCTTCTGAAGTGTTAATTTAGCTTATAGTTAGCTAAGACAGGCCTCATACAATCTGACCATAATATGTTAAACATATGTAATATGTGGAATTCCTTAGCCAGTAGCCATTGTTTCTGCATACTGTCTTAGCTGAACTGTCCCATCTGTGACTCCTCTCCTAGGGCTAAGGTGAGTGCAAGTCATCAAAGTCTGGAATGTCAAGAGTAACTCCAGTAGCCTTTAATGAATAGTAGAGGATGCCCAGGTGGTAAAATCCAGAGGTGGGAGCAGGAACCCACCCATCTGCCCATCCTCCCATTCCCACTCCCCCAATGTTAAGGGCCAGCCTGAGGGAGCTTGTGATAATGACATAGACTCCAAAGGAAAACAGCACTGCAGCAAAGTCAATGGCCTTATGTGAAACCTTAGGAGGGTTTTTTTTAAAGCTGAAAGTCACTGTAGCTATGGTCTGTGTGAGTAGCCTTGAACATTGCACTTTAACTGCCTGGGATTCCAGTAGCCAGGTTGGTTCCAGACGGCATCCTAACAGGCTGCCCCAGCTGCAGTCAGAGCATGCATTAGACCTTTCATCCAGCACTTGTCCATGGCCAGCAGCTGAAGAGCCCCAGGTCCCCTGGCATGTCTCACCTAATTAGCCCCACAGGCCAGTAGCCCCCAACCCACCCAAGCAGCTTGATACCGGAAAATCTTATACATGTATTTTACGTTTCAACTACTCTTCCATGAGTGCTTATCCAGGCACTGTTTGCATGGTACACATTATCTTCCTAACACCTCTGCAGTTCCCCTGCAAGGAAGGGGTTATCATTCCCATATTGCAGTCAGAAACCTGAGTTTAGAAAAATTGAGTTTCTTGCCCAGAGCCAGAATTCAAACCCAGACTAATCAAGATCCAGAACCCTTTTTCTATTTACTGTTAGACGACACCTTCTCCCTGGGAGAGAACATTATTTTACTAGTCTTGATCCACAAATGTCACTTGTGCTCCTGACCTATGAAACTCACATTGAGCCATGCTGACCATCTCTACAGGTCAGATACAAATTTCTGATGCCTGGATGAACAGAAAGATCTGTGTGTTACTGGCCAGGAATCAAGGTTTCCAAGAGTTTCAGCCAGTTCAATTTATCCACTGTTCAGTTGGCACACATTTATATTTTATATTTCATAGAGGACTTGATCTTTTTAGGATTTTTTGTTTCAATGCTGAGTTCACTGGATAATGTTAATATTAACAATACCACCCAAGCGCAGGATATTTCCTGAAAATGGATGGACCCCGCAGAGTGTTTCTAGCACAAATAGCAGACATGTGAAATTCCCAGGTTGAACCCAAAAGATATTTACTTGGCTTTCACCAGGACTAGCAAGCATGGCAAGGACCCTGAAAGTAGCTGACTCAGTGTCAGAGGAAGGAGAATTTATTGCCGGCAGAGGGCATGAGGCTTAACATTACCAAAGCACGAGCTCCCCTTGGTTAGATTTCTTACACACTTTGTTTGGAGGTGGCATATAATACCGTTGGCCAAGGCAAATTAAGTTTCCGACCAACTCCATGAGATTTCCTCTACCTTTAGACAGACAGTATTGTCTTATAATAAATAGTATGTTTTAAAACCTATTGACTATCATCAGAGGTGCATGGGGCCATTATATTTGGCATTATCTTGGTGAGAACTAGTTCTGTAGCTTCCCACAGCTACCTATTCCCCATCAGAGTCCCCCCATATACATAGCAGGAAGTGATATTCAGGGAGTAAGCTATTCCTTAAGCTAACCTTCTTTGTTCTATAGGTGTCCTCCTGCCCTGGCCGCAGGGCTGATCAGCACACTGCATTCTTCGAATGCGACCCAATCAACACCTCAATTTTCCTATCTCCTCCCTACATTATTCTCCCTCAGAGATTTTTATTCCCTTAATCTTAAGGGGGTGTTGAGGTAGGAAGGTCTGTCTTCTTTAATTTCTTCAAAACTGAGACAGGGCTGTAGTCCCTGCCTACTGGGAATAAAAATCTTGGGAAGCCTATTCTAAGGGCCCCAGAGGCAAACAACATGAGGTCGTTCGAGCATATAGAAGTGGTAGAAAGCCTTGCAACCTAGAAGATATAAACTTAGCAAAAAGATAGAAAAGACAAGTCAAAATTAATAGTAGAGGTAATTGACAATGAAGTTACTTTTTCATAGCAGTTCGTTAATTCAAGGTACACAAAAGTTCCCTGATTCCCTGGAACATGTGGACTTATCGAGTTTCCGGAACAAGAGCTTAAGATCTTCTATGGGTTCACAGGAATAGGTTGCACTTTCTGGTTTATTTTCTGGAGGAACCTGTGAGGACTCATAAGAAACTAGTTTAATTTGAGTTAAATGTACCTAGCTGTTGATTCTTTGTAATTTGACAGCAGTTGGGAACTTAACAAAACCTAGGCCCTTTCTGTTTGCCTTGAGGGTTGATTTTAAACAGATTGCAGGGAGATAGTTGCTCTGCTAATAGGAAACCCTGACATAGAGGCAGGTTGTCTATGAATGGTTTAGCTTTAGGTTCCCTACAAATGTGCTCTGTGTGGTGGGCAAGGGGGCTGCCCTCATTTTTGGCTGTGTCCCAGTTTTCTAGATGAGATCCTCTCCACATTGGACCTTGGTCCTGATGTATGGCAGAGAACTTCATTCTTAGTCCCAGTCTCACAATGGGAAAAGTAAATCACGTTAGGCTGACTATTTATTCCTATCACTGCACAGTTTGCATTGGAGAGAGGCCCATGGGATGGGTCAGGACAGAGTAGGTAGCTCTAGTATCTAGTAAAAATTCAGTTTTTCCTTCTTGCCACGTCAAGGGTGACCTGAGGTTCCACTGTTGTGATCGTAGTGGATTTTTCTAGGACTAGAGCTTGCAAGCACTTGGGCCTCCATTGTTGGAAGAGAGAGCAGCCCCTTCATGAGAGGTTTGCCATGTGGAGCGAGAGCTTATGAGGTCTACCCCTCTCTGGCTTCCCAGGGCTGGATGGACACTCGCCCTTCCAGTGCCCTTCCTTCTGCAGTTTGTGCATTGATTATGCCTCAGTCCCGACAATGCCACTCATGGCCAATCAAGATCAAGGTCCAGCCTGCAAGGTTTTTATTGCCTAGGGTCATTTCGAGATGGTCCCTGTATTATGGCAGCTAAAATTTGTACCCTTTTTGTACTCTGTTTCCTTCTCTGCCCAGTCCCAGTTATTGGACACCTTAAAGACCTCTGACACCAAGGCAGCCTGGGGGGTTGGGGTCTAGGCCCTAACTTTTGGAGCTTCCGTTGAATATTGGGCACAGACCAAGTTGTAAAATATATAACTAGGAATGTATGGCCCTCAGACTTTGGGCTAATGTTAGTATATTCTCTAAAAGCCTCAGAAAACTGGTTGAGGCAACATAAAACACAGAAATTATTTTTATGAAGTATAGAATTCTTGTTTTCTACTCAGAAAATTATTTCATAACATTAGTAGCAGACCAATAGTTTAAGAAACATTAAAACACAATTTTAATTTTGCATTAGCTTACTTTTGGCATTTAAATTTCCAATCTTGTTTAGCTTAATCACATAAAATTTCTTCTCAGGATTTTTCTTCACAAACCTTCTAGTACTTTCCTCATTCCTTCAGTTTGCCTTTTCTTACTTATCAGAAATAAGTAACTTTAAGACAAACACCTTTCCTTTAATTTCCTTCAAAATAAATCTCCATACTTTATACCTTCTGCTACCAAAAACATATGTTTTTCTTTCCATTATAATTAGAATTCTTAACTCAACCACCATATTACATATAACATCGACAGATACAGATCAGTGGTTATGCACATACTCATATTTCCCCATCATCAGTATTTGTAACTTCCCTGGGGGTGCTTATCTAGTTTCCTCAGGGAGTAATGAAATAAATGGTGTCCCCAGAGAACTCTGATCCCCTCAGAGTCCATGGGTGAAGGGTGAAGGGGGTGGAGGAAACTCCTGATAATTTTGAGATTTCCAGGAAGGTGCTTTTACCAGAAGGTGCTCTTGTCACTGGACCATCTAATAAGTCTAGGTCTTGGTAAAGGAGCATAGAAGCTTGTAAGTAGGGGACTTCCTCCTATTTTCCAGTTTCTTGATGTGCAAGGAGGGTCAGGGTCCTATCTGGAGGGTAGTATTGTAGTTTAGTGAACCGTTTACAGTCCAAACTCTTTGATCCCTTTCCTATCATTAGTTCTCCTATCGTTAGTTTGGAAAGAGGAAGGTCCCACATGGGTCCTCACTGCCGCTGTATTTCACGGATAGTTGGGCCTGTGGCTGCGTTTCCTGCTTTCCTTCTCTACATGGTACAAGTTGGGAAGTGCTCCTGCTGCTGGTGAGGAAGGAGGAAAGAATAATCTTCCCTAACTGGGAATCGAACCTGGGCCACGGTTCTAACCACTAGTGCCGAATCCTAACCACTAGACCACAGTCCTAGCTGTGTCTGAATCAGAAAGTATGTTACCTACCTCGAGAGGATTGCGCTTGTGCCTTGTGGCATGGTGCTGGTGCCGCCTGGAAAGGCGGAAGGGGGACAGCGGGTGGCGGCATGGGTCTGTGAGTTCTCTCCAAGGTGTTAGTGAGTGCCCATTTGATTTTTTTTTTCAAAGGCCTTCTGTTGTGTAGATTCCTAGAGTAGGGCCTCCCGTTCTCCCCCATTTGTGGAAGGCCATGACCTTTGTCTTCCTTGCCCCCCTCCCCAGGAGACCCTGATGTCTTCCCCCACTGGGAAGACTCTGACCTGTGTCTTCTAACTGAAGGCTAGGAGCTCCCTCTACCAGACATCCAATACCAAAAAAGGGCCAGTTTATCTCACAAAGGGTGCAGAGTTTCTGTGGGGTGAGTTTAACTCCATAACCTCCTGAATAACCCTTTCTTGAAGTTTTTGACCATCATGGCCAGGGGAGTAGGCTTTCTCTGTGTACCCCCCATGCCTCCCACGACAGACAATAATCATGCCACGTGGAAGGTTGGGGGATAAGGTCGGGGAAACTTTGGAGGGGACATCATTCGCTTCGCCTGTATCTGTCCTTTTCCATCACGGGGTTCTCCCAGACTCCTCTTAGCAACTGGTGGGCCATTATAAACCCCCGACCTGGATCACTGGATCACGGAGATCCAGTGACACCACTCTAGCCATATGAGATTCATCACAGAACCACGAATAGGGGCTCAACTCTCGCTTCATGGCAAGGCTACGTCTCAGTCACTCAGCACTCACTCTCATATGATCTCCCACCATGCCTTAACCTGTCCTGTGGAGAGTAAGCAATTGCTCCTCTTAACCTGTGGAAGACTCTCGATTACTCTCTGGAGGGGGATCAGGCTTTCCTTTTGCCCAATGTTAACCAAACACATTCCGGCCTCTGCTCTGTGTACCTGTGAGGTCACAGTTTCCCCTAACAAATGTAGAGTACTTGGGTGACCTCAAGAGATGATCAGTCTCGCCTTCTGCCTTATGGGTAGCTACCTGAGCTAGCTATCCTTTGCCGTGTTTTTCCTTACTGTGGCCCTGACATGTCCTAGTTTTCTCATTCCTCTGTTGTCTGATTCTTGCAGGGACTGGCAGATGGGGTTTCCCCTTCCGTCCTGTGAGGCGTCCACATGGGGTAATCCTTGGTGCGCACTCAGCCAGAGTGTCTGCAGGGAGGGTTGGGGTTTTCTCAGTGGGGTACCCGAAGTCTGCCAAATGTGGATGCCATTCCTCTACGCTTCCCAGCCAATGCACCAGAAATCTGTTGCAGGAAGCAACACCCGACGAAGGGAATTGGATGCTCAGACAACTTTGTTAGAGTAAGGAGATTTTATTGCCAGCGGAATGCGTGGGGCTTAACAGCACTAAAGCACAAGCTCCCCTTGGATAAAGTTCTTATAGCTTATATACCTCTGTGGTGTCCATGCAAGGGGCATGTGATTCTTTTGTCTCAGGTTCTACATGCACCTCCTGACTCAGGATGGGGAGAGGGAGTTTCAGGTGGGAGCTGCAAGGAGGAGGGAATTCCCAGACCACCAGTCCTATCTATTTACTGATTGTTTTTCTTGTAGGTGTGACAAAAGTTTCCAGAAGGCCATTCAGAGATCTATAGGATGTAGTTAATCTATAATCAGCTGAGTCGGTCATTTTTGTAAGTCCTTCCCTTTGCATTTCTCAGATGCCTCCTCTCTTATCAGAGCCAGCCTCTGGTATTTGCAACGAACAAATATATGAAGCAATGCTGAGACTATGTCATGAAAGTTACACACAGGGAACTGTGGGCTCCTGGCCAGGCAAGTCTTAGCGGAGTCTAAAGCACCTAAGAGATAATCTCAGATGACCAGGAATAAAGTGTAACTTTCTAGTTGAAGTCGAAATAACAGAGGTACTTTTTGAAACAAGGCCAATTAAGATCCAAGGGACATTATTTATTCATTTAGAGAGGAAAATTAATATACCATAAATTTCATCTATTTAAATGTAAATGTTGTGATTTTTAGTATATTCATAAAGCTCTGCGACCAACATCACTACCTATTCCAGGACCGTTTCATCAACCCCTAAAGAAGACAGGTACCCGTGAGCCATCAACCCTATTATCTCTAATACCTCCAGCCCTGGCAACCAATAATCTCAGTTCTGGCTCTATGAATTTGCTAGTTTGTACATTTCCTATACATGGAATCATGAAATGTATAATACTTGTGATTGCCTTCTGTCACATAGCACGTTTTCAAGATTCATCTGTGTTGTTGAAAGGCATTACTATTCCATTCTTTTATATGGCTCAACACTCCCCCATTGCATGGCTATAACACTTTGTTTATCTAATAATCAATGAACATATGTGTTGTTTCCTCTGTTTAGCAATTAGGAATAAAGGTACCATGAATATCTATGTATAGTTGCTGGTGTAGACAGATGTTTTAAGTTGTCTTGGATATACACTAGGCAGTGAAATTGCTGGTTCATATGGTAATTCTATTTAAATTTTTGAGACATTTAAATAATTTTAATAATTTAAAAATTCTACTGTTTCATTATTTCTCTCAAGTTTGAGGTCTCTCCTGTTTCATAAGGTGCTACTTCAAGAGTCAAAACACAAATTTCAGAGCAACAATGGGCCAGTCAAATCCCCAGAAATACTTAAAATGCTCTTATTGGAGCCCAAACGAATGTCAGCACCTCAGAGTTTCAGGGTGTGGCTCAGAAATCTGAGTTTTTAACAAGTTCTCTGGTGAAATCCACCCTCCACTGAGAGTACAGAATTTTGACCCGGGTCATAATACATTCACAAGGGCTCCCGCCCACACCCAGACTTCCTGGGCTCGGGCTGAGGTTGCACCTAAAGCAGAACCTATGTGCCCCTTCCCCCGGCGCCGCGGAGAAGAAAATGCCACTCAGCCTTCTCAGCGTGAGTTCAGGCTGAGACTTAGGTTGTCTAGGTCTTCCGGACCGCCTGCCTGCAGGAGGACCCAGTGGGAGGGCTATGATGGCTAGCCACGCGCCCACAGTGACTCCCGGGCATCGGAAGGTGCGGATGCAGAGACAACCGGAAACAGGGCTTGCTTCGACGCTCGGGCTTCCACGGGTTGCCTCCAGCACTGAACTTGTGGCAGCCAGGGGTGGGGGGACCTGCGCCGAGTTTCTCCACGGGCGCGGGAAAGAAAACAGCAGCGGGTACCGGGTGAATAACTCCATGGGCACAGAAATGGAAGGAGCAGGGGACACCGGGCCCCCGTCCTTCCACGGACGCGGGAACAGAAAGAGCAGGGGCACCGGGCCCGGGTAATTCCACGGCAGGGGAATGGAAGGAGCAATGAGAATTGGATATGTCCTTCCTAAGAGGAGGGAATGGCAGGAACCGCGGACACCGGGACCAGAACTCCATCGGCTGGCAAATGGAAGAAGCCCTCTGTCCCTTCCACGGGCGCGGGAATGGTAGCAGCGGTGGGCTCTGGTCCCTTTTCCCCCACGGGTGGGGGAATGGAAGGAGCGACCCCGTCTCTCGCAACTAGAAGCTACCGCAACCGGGCAGCTCCAGCCCTGACGCGCTCGGTTCCAGCAGGAGTAGGAGAGACAGGTGATGCGCCCCTGTCCTCCTTTGGGCGTGGGAGCGAGAAGAATGACGGGTTTCAGGACTCTGTCTCACCCGGGTTAGAAAAAAAGAGAGGGAAAAAAAAAGGAAAACTATGTGTCTAAAGTCCATCAGTGTTAACTCTCTGTGACAGAGATGAATGAAAATACTTTAATTCAAACAATAATAATACTGAAAGCTCTCTATGAAAGATTAAATGTAAAAAGAAAAATGTGTACATAGTTGCAAAAAAAAAATGGAGTTTTTAGGGAGAGGGAAAAAAGTGGTGTGGACGATAGAGGCTCTGTTTCTTCCTCTGGCAACCAAATCAAAGTTGTGATGGAAACGAGCAGCAGCAAGGAAAAATCGCCTGGGATCTAGATGAATAAGCCATACAACTACAGAGAAATACAAGAAATCACCCTGCAATGGCAGAAGGTAGGCAGAAGGTAGGCAGAAGGTAGGACAGGATGAAGACGCAGGGCTGCCTGGTCCCCAGGGGCAGACGCCTCTTAAAGGAGCCACCTCTGCAATGAGATTTTTCCTGGTGATGGACCTGCTCACTCTGAGCACCAGTGCCCAATCAACTGTGCACAGGGTGCATCAGGGACTTACAGGGAGACATTGCCCAAGTAAGGGCCCAGGCAAGACTTACTTGGTACAGAAGTGCCAGCGGCATCCATTGTTCCCTGTTGAGCCCTCCCCTCTCCCAGTGCAATGAACACAGCGCCACCATACCTAGGACATCATCAAACTGGATAACAGAGGTGCCTCTGCCCAGAGGATTCCCTGAAATCCCGCCTACTCCAACTTGGGCCCTACCCAAGCCACATCCATGTATATACTCAGCAAGTCAGGTGCTTCTTGCTGAGACTCACACTGGAGGAGGTAGCTGGCCTCAGTTTCTGGTGTGGTCTTTTGAAGCAACTATAAGCACAACATCTGTAGATTGCTTGCTGAATCTTAACAGGTGGCCCCAAAGGGGTAGAGGCTTGGGCTAAATTTGGCCTGCTGCTGAACCCCTCTCAGGACTGTGTCACTGGATGCCTACTTCACAAATCCACACTAATAAGATTGGGAGACTTAGGAGCTTTGCTTAGTACATAGAAACAGACACGGAAAGGCAGCCCAAATGGGAAGACAAAGAAGCAGAAACCATATGACAGAACAGAGCAGAGATCCATATAAAATGGAGTCAAGTAATCTAACAGATGCAGAGTTCAAAACACCAGTTATAAAGATGCTCAATGAACTTTTGGGAAGTGTAGAGAACTCCAACAAAGAGATAGAAATAGAGATGGAGATTATAAGGGGGAACTAGTCTGAAATGGAGAACACATTATCTGAGATGAGAAGTATATTAAATGGAATAAACAAAGTGAATAAAGAAGAGGATCAAATGCCCTATCTAGAGGACAGGAAAGTCAATCAGGACACTCAATCAGAATGGCAAAAAAAAAAGATGCCAAGACTATAAAAATAATTTAAGGAGGATATGGGATACTATTAAGGCTCCACATATTCATCTGATTGGTGTAACAGAAGAAAATCAAGATGTTGAACAGCTGTTTGAAGAAATAATGATGGAAAACTTCCCTAACCTGGTGAAGGAAATGGACATAAAACTCCAGGAAGCTCAGAGTATTCCAAAAATCCGAGATCCAAAGAGGCCCACACCAAGACACATCATAATTAAAATGCCAAAGGTTAAATACAAAGAAAATATTAAAAGCAGCAAGGGAAACATAAGTAATTATTATAGAGGAACACTCCTAAGACTGGCAGCTGATTTCTCAAATGAAACTATGCAGGACAGAAGGGCTTGGCAAAAAATATTTGATAGGATGAAGACCTAGGATCTACAAACAAGAATAATTTATCCAGCAAAGCTATCATTTAGAATTGAAGAACAGATAAAGAGCTTCCCAGACAAAAATAAGCTAAAGGAATTTATCACCACTACACCAGTATTACAGGAAATGTTAAAGGGACTTCTTTAAGGAAAAAAAAAATGTATCAAAAACAGGAATAAAGAATGGTAAAAACTACATTCCTATCAATAAGTACTTTAAATGGAAAAGAATTAAGTGTGCCAACCAAAAGGTAGAGTGGCTGAAAGAATAAGAGAACAAGACTCCTACATATAAAAAGGAAGGGGATGGAAAAAGATATTGCTTTGATGGACCTAGAAGGTATTTAAGTCAGACCGAGAAAGATAAACACTATATGATTTCACTTATATGTGGAATTTAAGGAATCAAAAGAACAAACTAATCAAAAAAAGATTCATGAATATAGTGGACAATTTGGTGTCAGATAGAGGGGAGGAGGGCTTGGGGGGCTGGGAGAATGGGGTGAAGGATTAAAGAAGTACAAATTAGTAGCTGATGGGTGGTCACAGGGATGGGGAGCACAACATAGGGAATGCAGTTAGCATTAATACATTGGCTAGGTGGAGGGTCAGGGGAGGGAGGGAGCAATTGGAGGGATCATTTTAGGAACTATATAGATGTCTAACCAATGTACTGTATACTTGAAACTAATTAAAATTTTATTAAAAATTATAAAAAATGACGTTTTTGAACATGTTTACTGTATATGCATTTTTAAGTGATAGTTTAATTAATAAACATGTCAAGATCATTGCTGCACATGGTGGAGCTTTCTTTTGACTGGCTGGGGTGAGAAATGGAGGTGAAGTATGGCCTATAATCCAATTAGAAAGTACCTTCCACAGTCCTTTATTTTAAGGTGGAATCATTGAATCATTCCTCCTTGCCTTCTTTCAGGGGCTACTCCATCCTGGCTGTCTTAACCATATTTTCTTCCCTTACACATCAATAACTTCGTTCAGGACCTAATTAATTCTGGGTATGAGGAAGGTGTCAAGAAAGCAAAGGAAGAGTTCCTTTATCACCTTCGTATCCCCCCTCCTTCATCCGTAGGTGTTGAAAGTAGTGGCTTCTAGTGATTTTCTTCCAATCTATGAATATAATAAAATAAAAGCATTTCAGGGAGAACCTGAAAAGCACCCTCTCTTCACTCCACCTTAAGGCTGAAATTGGATTTATTTACTGTTTCTCATAGGCCTGGGGTGGGGTGGAGAGGCAGTTAAGAAATGCCTGTAAATGTTCTGCAAGCCAGGATCACTAACCCCAGGCCAAAGGGAGGTTGAGTTTACACTACAGCCAAAAGAACAAAACACTCCACATGGGGGACAGTCCTCAAACAGAACCTCCCTCTAGATCAACTGACTGTGAGGCTAAGCCTCCACCCTCTTCTTTCTCCCTCTCTCATCCTGAGTTGAGCACCATGGGGACTCTAAATGATCGGGCAGTGTTACAAGCCATATTCAACCCTGACACCCCTTTTGGAGATGTTGTTGGGTTGGACCTGGAAGAGGAAGCTGAGAAGGGACAAGTAGATGAAAGTAAGTATTTGACCTTGAAGTACAGCTCTCCACACTGCTGGTCTGCAGATCTCCCTGGGGTGACAGAGGGAGGTGGTTTTACAAGGTCCCTTGTTTGTTCCATGACCGTTGGGTGATGATTGAGACTGGAATCAGAGGGGTTGGCTGATCCTTAGTGCAATGACAGAAGGTTGGCAAAGTCACACCGAGTGGAGAAAGTCAGAGTTTTTCTCAGTCCTCAGCCTTCACACCTCTGAACTTAATCACTTAAATCTCCCCATACTCCAAGCTTAACTGTTGCAGGAGGAGGGTAATATTAAACTTTTATATCTTTGTCATAACAGAGTTTATCACTCCACAGAGAATGGAGGGCAGGAACAGAGCAAAGCACAGCTCAGCTGAATAGTTCCAATCTAAGCAAGCATTCGGTGTTACATACCATACATGCCAAGCACTGAGCTGATCCTTTCACAGTGAGTGCACTCCTTGGCTTTTCCATCGGGTGCTAATGGAGAACAGAGACTGATGTCCCCACCAGAAGTTTTTGGTGCCCTTTGTTTCTAAAGGAGTAAGACCTAAGCCTTACTGAGACTTCAGGCTGAAAAGCTGAGGGATACATGAGAAGTGATTTTCATGACTTGGGAATATATCATGGTGATCTTTCTGTTGGAGGCAATGTGAGGACAGGCTAAGGAGCCAGGAAGTCCTGGATTCAAATCCAAGCTGTGCAACTCATAGGCTGTGTGACCTTGAACAAGTCTTTTAACTACAGGCTAAAGAGTTTGAGCTTTATTCTCCTGACAACAGGGAGTCAACCATGGTCCTTTGGGACTCAGGCATTGCTAGCTCTCAGCCTTGGTGACCTCAGCTCCCTCTGCCCCAAATACTGCATCTGACAACTGCTGTGACCCACATCTCAGCCCAGTTCGCTCTGGCTCAGGTGCCAGGTTTCCAAAGCCTGAGATGGCCTTTGATTCTTGCTCCCAACCACATACCTGTCCCCTCCCGGCTACCTCCCTGACACAGATGGCGTTTTCCCTCGAGAACAGCTAGAGCAGTCCAAGGCCCTGGAGCTGCAGGGGGTGACAGCAGCAGAGGCTGGTGACCTCAGCACAGCCTTGGAGAGGTTTGGCCAAGCCATCAACCTGCTGCCTGAGAGGGCCTCAGCCTACAACAACCGAGCCCAGGCCCGACGTCTTCAGGGAGATGTGACAGGTGAGGGGAGATACCCTGGAACCACTGCAGAAGCAGCCCTGAAGTGCACAGACAAGAGACGAAGTGGCTGTGGGGCCAGGGAATGGGGGTGGGGAGTCATTAAACACCTCTGGAATCTGCATTCTTACCTGCTAAAGTCTTGGGGCTATTGTGAAAGTCAGAAGTCAGAATAGATGTGTTCCAATTATTTATTTAACAAACTTTTAATGAGTCAACTATTGTAGCAGAGGGCCAGGTGCTTGAGGACACAAAGATAAAAGGTATACTACTTTATAGCAACTACTATGGACCAGGCACTAAGCACTTTACATGTAAGATGTAGTAATTCATTTAATCCTCACAAAGACCCTGAAAGGTATGCACTGTTGTTATCTCCCTTTATAGATGAAAAAACTGAAGTGTGGAGGTTAAGTAGTTTGCTACTCTCATACAGCTAAGAAGTGGCAGAGCTGGGATTTGAACCAGGTAGTAGGGCTCCAGAGTGTATGCTCTTAGTCCCCACATGATACCGCTTCTCAAGCTCACAGTCTAGGGGTAGGACAGACACGTAATTATACCGCCATAAGAAGTTGAGAGGGATTTGTTCCTGAAGGGTGAGTTTTGAAGGACGAGTAGCAGTAAGCTGAATGGAGGGGAGGAAGTGGAGAAGGCACAGCTTTTAGAGGTCCAGAAGGCATGCAAAGGGAACTTCCAATCTCCAGGCTGGCAGGAACAGGGAGTGGTGGAAGGATGAAGAAGAACCTAGAGGTAAACAGGAAGCAATAAAGGGTTTTAACTGGGAGTGAGTGGATCAAATCTGCTGCATTCTGGTTACTCTAGCTGGAGTAGAGACAATGCGACAAAGTTAGCCATGCTAGAAACTAAAGAGCAGGCCAATAAGTGATATAAATCACAAAAGCCTAGTATGGAACTACTAGACTGTTAAGACTCATGGTGGTAGAGGTGCTCCCAGGACCAGGAATGCCAGGCCAGGGCTGTAAAGGTCACTAGGAACAACCTGTAGACCAAAACCCAAGAGGGGATTAGAAGCGATTCGCCTGGAGGAGGCTTTTAATTCCTCTGAGGGCGACCGAGACATGCTGTCATCAGAGAGCTTCTCAAAGGTCCAGGTGCAGATGCAGCAGGGAGCAGAGCCCTTCCTAGGTTCTGGGAAGTAAAAGACAGAAAAAGGAAGATCTGTCTTGCTCCAGGATGACAATAAAGCTCCCAAGCACCCTGACAGGCTCTTTAGACAAGAGAACATGCATGAAATGAAACAGAGCCCAGAAGAAACGCAGCTCAGTGGATCTTATAGGACAGCAGTCCCCAACCTTTTTGGCACCAGGGAACCGTTCTCCTATGAGAAATCTAATGCCTGACCATCTGAGTTGGAGCTGAGGTGGTAATGCTAGCGCTGGGGAGCAGCTGAAAATACAGATGAAGCTTCACTAGCTTACTCTCCGCTCACCTCCTGCTGGGCAGCCCAGAGCATAACAGGCCCAGGGTTTGGGGACCCCTGCTATAGTAGATACAAGTCGGCTGCCTGCAGTTGAGTTCAGAAGCCTAACTCCAGTATTTTATGAGGGAAATAAAAATTAAAAATGAGGCAAGCCAGCTCTGGCTCCAAGACCTCCTACAAAGAATATCTGATACAAAATAATGAAGATTATGGAAATTAAGAATGAGGAAAGGCAGGCAGTCAGTGGAGAAAACAAGTGAGAGCTGTTTTAAATCACAATGGAAAAGCCTTCAGAAGGAAAAGAAAGAGAAATGGACTCTATCTGTAAGAAACAGTTGTCAGTTAATAACTGTCTAGGACTCCGGGATTCAGTTAGTCACCTGGTATAAGGTGGATGGTTAATAACATACATACGCGTGGAATAAACTGCAAGCTACACGCCAGCAACGGGCCAGATTCATGAACATGGTGACCATTCAAAATTCTCCCAGCAACCTTCACGTTCTGGTGTGGGACAAGGGGAGACCTGGACTTCAGTCCCAGCTCTGCTACTAACGGGCTATGCAGCTAGGGTATATCTTACCAACTCTTCCAGTCTTCGTCTGCATAATGGGAATAACAATAACTACTTGTAGGATAAAGGGCGGGCGGGCTGTGAATGGTCGAGCCCCAGGGCCCCAATTCTGAGCCCGGATTCTGTGCTCGTTCCTCCCACAGGAGCCCTGGAAGACCTGGAGCTCGCCCTGGCGCTGAGCGGCGGCCGGGGCCGCGCCGCCCGCCAGGGCTTCGTGCAGCGCGGGCTCCTGGCGCGGCTGCAGGGCCGGGACGACGATGCCCGCAAGGACTTCGAGCGGGCGGCGCGGCTGGGCAGCCCCTTCGCGCGGCGCCAGCTGGTGCTGCTCAACCCGTACGCAGCACTGTGCAACCGCATGCTGGCCGACGTGATGGGACAGCTGCACCGCCCCCGCGACGGGTGCTGAGCCGGCCCGCGGGACCAGGGGCAGGCCCTGAACCAATAAAGCTGCGGCTCGCCCAGACTCCCGCCTGTGTCTTGGTCCAGCCGCCGCTCCCGCCAGCGCAGGGAGGCCTGCGCGTCATGGGCCTCATGGGGTGGCGGCGAGGGAGCTGCGGCCTACCTGGTCCCGGCTGCGGGGCAGGTCTGCGTGGTCCGGCATTGACCGGCCCGGCATTGACCGGCCCGGCCTGGCGCAGCCGGGCCCCTGCAGTGTTCTGCAGCGCTCTGCAGCGCTTTGCAGTGCTCATCAGACCTGAGCAGTTGCTCTGGCTTAGCTCGGGGTGGGACCCAGGTAAGCCTCCCTGAAGGCGGGGCGAGAATGCTTGGTGACCCCTTCCTTCTGGATCACCTCCGCCTCAGCCCGCATCCGCCAGAGCAACCAGAAGATGGGAAAGGAATCGTAGGGCGAAAGATGGGGTCTGGGGAAGATGGGGCAGAGACGGAGGGTCCCTTTGGGGGAGGAGCACATGTAGCCCTAGTATCTGTGTGCATCTGGGCCTCAGACGGGCTGAACGGTTGCTCGTTTGTGTGTGTCTGTGGGAATGCGCCTGTTTGTCCACTAGAGTCAGAGCTCAGTTCTGCGCCCGCAGGTACAAGTTATGTGCTGCGTGGGTTTGGGCTTTTGGGCTTGGATGTTCGCGTCTTTGCCTTCGCCCCTGTGGGTCGGTCTGCATTTTTGTTTCTGGAGTTAATTCCTGGAGGAATTACTAAGCTTGCCTGATCTTACCTGATTGATGTCAAGACCCACCCCCTTCTCTCAGCAACGTGGATCCCAGGCCAGGGCCACCATGGCGCTGCCTCCACGTCCAGCTACCTTCCCACACACAACACTGGGGCTCCTGCCAGCCTTTAAGCTCAGGTACACCCTTCTGCATCTCTTGACCAAGCACTTCTGGGGTCAATTCCCTTCCTTGTCTGCGCCTTTGGCTTGGATACCCACTTCAGGCTGCAGTCATCAGAATTGGGTTCCCCTCACCCACCTACCCAAGATCCAGCCAGTCCCTGGTGAGAGAACCCAGGTACTCCAATCTCTCTGCCTACAGCCTCTCTGTAACTGGACCTCATCTTCCTTACAGAACAGGACCAACCCTACCCCACAATCCCCTGTTGCTTCCAGGTTGTGGGAAGTTGGTGCCACAAATCAATGGCCAGGCCTGGTGCTGAGCGGGCACTTCGGGAGAATGAATGCCATCATGTCTTCACCTGCCAAATGGCAGGGGGGCCTGGCACCCCCAGTTGGCTTTGTGTAGGTCTCAGATCTGGCTGTGATCCAGGCTCACGGCTAGGGATAGGACTCCGGATTTAAAATGTTACATTAATATAGTAAGGCACCTGCACCTAACTTATGCAAGTATGACTCAGCTTATTGTTTATTATGCAGGTGTGGCAGAATGCCACTGTTGTTCTCTGACGTATATGGTCATGTGGTCCCCTAGCCCAGAAGCGCGTGCTCCTCGCAATAAAGTTGGTGCCTGCCATTTCATTCTCATGATGGCTCCTCGTGCATTCTTTCAGCTGGGCATCTCACCACTGAAGCCTTCTCTTCTTGATCAGTTTGGCACTGACATGTGGCGTAGCCGGCAGGATGAGATGAGTACAGCCCCCAGCACTCTGAACCGTACCCAGGTGGAGGACATGTGGCCCCCCCACCTTCCAGTGGTATCCTATGGCCACATATCTGGCTACATGGACGTCCCTGGAAGATTGGGATGGGGTGAGGCTGTGTCCAGAGGACCTCCGGAAAGCCCTGGAGTTGCTGAAGCCAAATGTCCCGATCACTCATCAGGAGGCAGCGGGTCGGGCGGCCTGGATGTTCCTAGTGGTGCTGCAGCAGGCCAGTCTGGAGGTTCAGGAACAGGCTCAGCGGGTGCAACAATTACAACGTAAGGAAGAAGCACTGGAAAGGTGGCTGGCAGCAGTGGAACACATGCTGAAGGGCCCTGACGGGTCACTGCCATCGTCCTGGTCTGGAAGCCCGCCAGCAATACCGCGACAGGTGCAGCTGGTGATACGACAGCAGGTTGAAGTAGAGCAGCCGCTGGCCCCAGGGAGGCAAGCTGGTGGCGCCTCTCCACGCCCCCCCACGCCCCCCCGCCAAGCTAAAAAGCATACCACCTTGATCCAGTACATTCCCACTGAACTCCGAGACCCGACAAAACAGGTACGGCAGAGAGCCGAGAAGATGGTGCCGGGGTGTCTGCTGCAGCTGTGGGATGACGAGGCTGAAGGGCCTGAATTATCTCCAGAATGATGGCTCAGCTGGCCTCTGTGATACCGTCCCTCAGGCAGCACCTCCAGAATGTGGCACGTATGGCGTGGGGTACAGGCAACCACGCCCTCATTAACTGGCTCATGTCCGCTGCACAGACAGTGTGGGCTGACCCTGGGGAGCTGCCAGAGACAGTGAACAGATGGACCACATACTTAGATCTGGTCCAGATAATTCAGGAAATGGGCATGTGAGAGATGATGTTTCACGCCCAGAACACTAGCCCCAATGAGGAGGTATTTACAACCTGTATGAAGGACTTGATCTTGACCTCTGGCCGGGGTGGTACCTTTGGCACCATGGCAGCACTGCTGGCCACTTATGTGGATAGGCGGATCCATGAGGTAACATCTGCCATGGCAAGGTTTGGGGATGTGGAAGTGAAATGCAAGGAGCATTCCACTCAAGCGCATGCTGCACTCCCAAACCAATTAGTGCATGGACAAAGGTGTAGCCAAAGTGGGGGGCGGGGCAGCGCCCAGCTCAATCAGCCGTGAAAGTGAGCCGCAGGTAAATGTGGTTTGATCTCCTCGCAGCAGGGGTCGCTGCAGAAAAGATCGAGCAGCATCCTAATGAAGTGCTGCTGGCGCTGTGGAATCAGCTGGCCCTGACCAGCAGTTCACTCCTATTCCTGGGAAAGCCACAACCCGTGAGGTGCAGCTGGCCGATTATCTCCCTGATTAGGAATTCGGCCGCGACACCCGGTTGGCAGCGGAGCCGGTTGACCAGAGGCCGTGTGTGTAGAACTGACTATACATTGGTCCCCCCGCAATGTGCAGAGAGTATTAGCCCTCGTGGACACTGGTGCTGACAACACCCTGCTCTATGGGAATCTGGACAAGTTTTCCAGGCCCACTGCAACCATAGAAGGCTATGGGGGTCGAATCATTCACATGCAGCAGGTCCCTATGACATTAGGTATTGGCAGATTGTCTCCTCGGACATACCAAGCGTACATATCCTCCATACAGGAATATATTTAGGGATTGATGTTCTGTGAGACTTGACTGTAAATACCACTGCTGGTGAATTTCGTCTTTGTATCCAGGTGGTGAAAACTATTATCCAGGAATGTCCACGCCATGCCCCATTGGTGTTGCCCCAGGCTACCCAGGTGGTGAATACAAAGCAGTACTGCCTGCCAGGCAACCATGAGGAAATAGGATGCACCATTCTAAAGCTGGAAGAAGCCGGTGTCATTCATCCTACTCATAGCCCATACAACTCCCCCGTGTGGCCAGTGAAGATGGTGGCACATGACAGTCAACTATCAGAAGCTGAATAAGGTTACGCCACCCCTGCATGCTGCCATACCGAATGTCATGGACATCATGGACCAGTTGTCACATGAACTTGGACGATACCATTATGTGGTGGACTTGGCAGCTTCCTTTTTCTCTATTGCCATAGCCCCAGAAAGTCCAAAACAGTTTGCCTTCACCTAGAAAGGGCAACAGTGGACATTCCTCGTCCTTCCCCAGAGCTATCTGCACAGTCCTGCCTTGTGCCATGGTCTCATGGCTCAAGATTTAGCCATGTGGAAACGACTGCCTGCAGTGTACTTGTATCATTATATTGATGATATAATGCTAACCTCTGATTCTCTTACAGAACTAGAAGTAGCAGTGACCAGCCTGCGAGAAGCTCTCGCCAACTGGGGTTGGGCATACAATGAGGACAAGGTCCAGGGACCTGGGTTCTCTGTCAAATTCTTGGGTGTTCCCTGGTCGGGTAAGACAAAAGTAATGCCAGAGCTGGTGATTGATAAGATACAGGTGCATCCTCAACCTGAAACCATGAAGCAGCTCCAAACCTATCTGGGACAGCTGGGGTTTTGGAGAGTGTTCATTTCTCATTTAGCCTCCTTGATGTGACCCCTGCACCATCTAGTGCAACGGGGTGCCCAGTGGGATTGGACCCCCCAGATAGAAGAGGCCTTTAAGACTACAAAGCAAGTTGTAGCACAAGACCAAACTACATGTAGTAGATCCAGCCCTCCTATTCCTGCTTACAGTGCAGGTGGATGATACAGGGTTTGGATGGGGCTTGTGGCAGAAGCATGGTTCCTGGAAGGTGCCGATAGGAGCCAATAGGAAAGGTGCAGAAGCGCAGTATTCTCTGATAGAGAAGCAACTGCCTGCCATATATGTAGCCTATCTGGCCAGTGAGGCCATCACTGGCCCCAATCCCGTAACCGCGCAATCCACGTATTCGTGGAGGGGTGGCTGCAATTTTGGGTGACCACTCCCCATATGGGAATTGCACAAACCCCTACACTGAATAAGTAGGGGGCATACCTGGAGCAGTGGGCGCAGTTCTCTGCGAGCCCTGTCAGGCCAACTGCACTCCCTATTGGAACCGGTGCAGGCTCCTGGTGGAGCCTGCTGAGACAGGGACATACCAAGTCCCTATGTAGAGGGTCGGGCTCCCATCCCTGAAGATGCCTGGTATATGTCTCATGCCACGGGCAGCCCCCAACATGGGCTGCCATGGCGTTATAGCCATCCACAGAAACCTTTTGGTATGAGACCAGTGCCAGCCAATCCAGCCAATGGGCAGAGCTTCACGCTGCGTGATTGGTCCTCATGAATGAAACTGGAGCAGTGTGTATCTGCACTGACAGCTGAGCTGTGTATTGAGGTCTAAATCTGTGGCTACCCCAGTGGGCTGCCCAGGAGTGGATGATAGGCCACCGTCCCCTATGGGGCTGGGGGTTGCGGGAAGACCTCTGGAAGCAGGGTCTGCAACAGGGGGCCACTATATATCATGTCCCCAGCCACTGGCCATTACAGGCCCCAGGCAATGATGTAGCTGATGTGCTGGCACAAGTCTGCTCTGCCTGTATACCACCGGTTCCAGCAGATATTGGCCCCTGGCTCTACTGAAAACTGGGGCATATAGGGGCCTGTACCATGCAACAGGTAGCGAAGTGATGGGGGCTATCATTGACCCGGGCACAAGCACAAGTTGCCGTGTCACAATGCCGCTGGTGTGCTGAGCAGCACCCAGAGAGATGGCGAGTAAAGAGTACCCTGGGGGTAGTGCCCCATGGGGCTAAGCCACTCCAGGAATGACAAGTAGACTACAAAGGGCCTTTGCCCACAGACTGGGAACACCATTATGTGTTCACAGGTGTGGACACAGCTACCGGTCTAGGGCTTGCATGGCCGGTAGCAGCTGATTAATGCCATACTGTGACACCTTTGGAGCACCTTGCGGTGGCCTATGGCCAGCCTTATTAATCTCCAGTGATAGAGGCACTCATTTTACTGGACAGGAGGTGCAGACCTGGGCCCACGCCAATGATGTGCGGTGGCAGTTACATATTCCTTATCGCCCACAGGCAGCTGGAATGGTGGAGCGATTCAACGGCTTACTGATGGATAAACTGCGCACCTTGGGCCCTGGCTGGCGCCATTGGTATACTAACCTCCCACAGGCTATATGCCTTCTGAATGAGCAGCCCCATTGAACAGGGTTGTCTCCCCTTGACAGGGTTGTAGCAGGCTTGTCCGGGCACCACTGCTAAACAGTTCTTGCCCCGAGCCTACCAAGGTGCTTTGCTCTTACCAGCCCCAGAACCTTTAGCAGCAGGTAAACAGACCACCTGGTTGTGGCCCTGAATTATACAGGTAACACAAGAGCTGTGGGTGGAGCCCTGGGAACAGGGCTTATGCAATGGGTTGCGAGTAGAAACCTGGATTTGCATTTGGCACACGCTCTTGCGAGTGTCACTCCCAATGACGGCAGAGGGTTCATTGTTAATAGGGAGTTTTGTCCTTAGCCTCTGGCCCATTCTTCTCTATACTGTGACACCAGTGGAGACCCCCTGGCCTGCTACCCTTGGAGAAACTATCTGGTATCACAGGCCAGGGGCAGCTCTTCTCCCAGCCACCCTTCTATCTCAAGATGGGCAGGTGGCCTGCGTCCTCCTGGAAGGACGGGACTTGCCCCTAATGGTCCCTTTGTCTGCTCTATCCTATCCTATCCAACAAGGAACAGTGTCATGTCCTAGGCTCATGTGTTTGCTGCTGTACACAATGTTTCCCGCTGCTGGATGTGTACTGAACTGCCAATGGAAGCGGCTGAGGGACTGCCGTGGCACATTACTCCAGCTATGGCTGAGAACTGGACGTGGCTGCCCACCTGGACCACACCTGAATGAAACCAGCTATGGCAGGCCATGGAAGAACTGCTCTGCTGCAATCATCGCAACTCCCCGCCCCTCATAGGCTATGCCATTTTCAATGGGTGGGGATGGCTGGCGGGAGAACATGTGGAATTGCAGGAGCAGGCCCCTCACTGAATAGAGGAAGTAAGATCTGCGCCCAACTGTATCATGAAATGGCTACCACCGAGCTGTGTGCTAACGCCACTCTTGCTAATATTTCCAAGGTCTGGTGGGATGGGAAATGTTATGTTGGTACAAGCCCTCCGACTGGCTACCTGCAGGGTATCTCTGGGTCTGCAGGCACTATGGCTGGCCCTATTTGCCCGCTGATTAGACTGGTCGTTGTACATGTGGATGTCCCTATTTAGCTGGATGCATATTATCTACCTTGTCTCATAATTAGGATCCCATATATCACCACTGGCACCAGCAGAAACGGGCAGCTTGGTGGTTCTACCCACTGGCGTTATTCATTCCAGGGGTGGGATCCATAGATGTAGAATTACAGGTAAAAGCTTTAGCCCAGCACACCGCACAGGCATTGAATGCTAGACGTCAGGTTGTAACCCTTTTAATGGATGAAACCATACAAATGCAGAAAGTAGTTCTGCAAAACCGCATGGCCCTTGACCTTCTAACCACTGCCCAGGGTGGCACCTGTGCCCTACTCCATGTAGAATGCTGTGTCTACATTCCTGATCATGCCGAACAGGCACAGGTAGCTCTCCAGGTAGCTTGGATACTGAAGTCCAAGCCATCCATGCCCTGGGAGAAGACCCCTTGACAACTTGGTGGAATTCCTTGGAGTTTTCCTGGCGGTGGACAGTAGCCATCCTAGCCCTTGTAGCCTGTAGCCTCGTAGTATTTTGTTGTTCTTTATAGTGTTGTTGTGGATTGTGGGCCCAGGGTAGTGCCCTCTGGGCCAGATCCCACGCCACAACCCTGTAGGGGTGGAATGTGGGTCCCAGGTCTGGCTGTGATCCAGGCTTGCAGCTAGGGATAGGACTCCGGATTTAAAATGTTACATTAATGTAGTAAGGCACCTGAGCCTAAATTATGCAAGTATGACTCAGCTTATTGTTTATTATGCATGTGTGGCAGAATGCCACTATTGTCTCTGACATGTATAGAGCCCATGCGGTCCCCTAGTGCAGAAGTGTGCGTTCCCCGCAATAAAGTTGGTGCCTGCTGTTTCATTCTCATGTTGGCTCCTCATGCAATCTTTCAACTGGTGTCTCACCACCAAAGCCTTCCCTTCTTGATCAGCTTGGTGCTGACACTTTGTACCTGGATAGACAGCTGCAGGAGGCCAGCACCTCAGGACTGCTGAGTGTGGGTAGAGAGGCCTTCTCTGGGGCACCAGAACCTTCATTGTTACTGCCCAGTTGGCCTAGCATGAGCGCAAGCGCTCTCTGCAGGACCCAGGCAGTGGCAGGTCAGCTAACGTCTCCGCCATCCTCAGTGTGCAATGTGAGTGTCCCTGAAGTAGGCAGGAAGAGAGGGTCTCTGCCCAGGGACCCCCAGCAGCCACCTGGCAGGTGGTCTAATAGGACATTTCACCAACACTTAAGCACTTTGCAACTATTAACTCACTTTAATCCTCACAATAATCTTATGAGGTAATTACTAGTGTTATCCTCATACTACAAATGAGAAAACAGGCACATAGAAGTTAAGCAATCTGGCAGAGGTTATACGGCTGGTGGGTAGCAGAGCCAGGATTCAGATCTGGACATTTGGCTCTAGAGTTTATACTCCTGATCACTACGAAATGCTGCACATAAGGTAGACTCAACCATCCAAATAGGTCCCTTCTGGGTTTGGGAATAAAGGGCAAGGAGTATGAGGGGCTGTGGTGAGAGCATATTGGCCTCTGCTTTGCACCAGTTAAGCTGGAGATTGTCCAGGTCGGGGCCAAGTACCAGCAAGCTCAGGGTCAGGGCCTCCTGGTTGTCCTTTTTGCCTTGGTCCTTGCCAACCCACCTGTCAATGTCACCGGGATGGACCAGGATGGGCCAGTGACTGTCAACAACTCCAAATTCCTGGTACTGAATGCCCAGAACTACCCCTGGCTCACCAACCACACCGTGTAGCTGCAGCTCCACAGCCTGGCACACAACCTGTCCATGGTAGCTACCAATGATATGGGTGTCACCAGTGCCTCGCTTACGACCCCAGGTGAGCACAGCCAGCAAGTGGCCCAGCAAAGCCTCCAGTGAGTGTGGAATCTCAGTACAGAAATGGGAGGATTTGTTGCCCTTGCGAATGAGCTGTCCCAGCCACCTTGAGCAGGGAGGACAGAGTAGTGCAAACTGAGTATTTCATCTCAGAGCTGGGGTCCCTGCCCACTTGGAATCTAACCAAAGGATGACCTGCAGGACTCCTGACCACCTGGATGGAAGTGCCACTGCTGGGCATCATTGTGGCTGGAAGGCTTGCCCTGGGTACCCTGGTAGCGTTCAGCACCTTGGTGGCCTACCTGTTCTTCAGGAATGAGAAGACCAAAGGTAGGGCCAAAACAGCGGGGGCAGAGGGTGGCTGGGGGAGTTGAGATGAGGTCAGGATGAGCAGCAGGGCAGTAAGGAGGGCTGGGCAGAGCAAGTACCCCAAGGTGTGGCCATCCCAGATGGCAGATTGGGCACCAGGAACAGCACCCCGGTCCCAGAGCTAGTGCTGAGCACTTGAGAGGCAAGGGGTCTCTCAAGGTGGGGCAGAGCCCAGAGTGAGTGGGCACACTGAGAACAGTGGCATGATTTCTTTCTCCTTGAGCCTGTCCCAGTACCCATCTCTGATCTCTAGGTAACTCTTTCTGGGGTTGAGTGGATGGGCTGAATGGAGATGCAGCACGGGAACAGGTGGGAATCTGCAGTTGCTCTAGAATAGGCCCGAAAACAGAAACCTGCCTGCTGGAGCCAGGGCGTGTCCCAGGTTTTGTCCGCCCCGTAGTGACTCCAACAACCTTAAGCTCAACAGCGTGTATCTGTCACAAGAGAACATGTCACTCCTGTCCAACCTTCAGCTTCAAAGACCTCGCTCCAGATTCCCGAGGTACTTCTAGGACCTTCTGTTTGCCCCTGCATTGTCTATAAAGGTGCCTTTAATAAAAAGCGACACCTTGCTTCATCAGGCACACTCCTTGTCCTGGGCACCATCCCCTTTGCCACCCAACAGAGAAACCAGCAGACCAGAACCAGCCAGAACTTCTGGACCCAGAGTCCAGCAGACTCCTCACCAGCTGAGGTACCCTCCTCCTCTGCTCCTTAGTCCTGGTGCTTGTGCCTCTGAGTTCCCAGGGGCAGAGTGGTCTCCCAACTTCCAAGAATGGGCATCTCTGACCTTGCAGGTTTCACCTGCCTCCTAGTGCTGGGCTACAGCTATCGAGTGTCCAGTGTGAGCAGTGATGAGATCTGGCTCTGAGCTGAGGGTGAGACAGAGGGTGCTGTGGCCACTGGGCACCCTCCTACTCCTCCAAGGCTTCTTTCTTTTACCTGGCCATGTTGCCAGTGAGAAGAGGCCATAGCACTGCCATTTTTGCTTTCCCCCTAGCTGAGGTGCCCTTTCTGTCATCCCCATGATGGTTTCATTGGGATCTGACCCTCAGGGGCACAAATGTCCTTGGCAAGGCTGCCAGCTGGACCTAAGCGCTTATTCTAACTCAGGTTGGAGGCCTGTATGTAATGCCCATATCCAGACAGAAAGAGCTCTTTGCCCAGTGTGTTCAGAGTTCATCTGGCATCTAAGCGTGTCACAGCCCTGTTGGCTTGGGCCTGCTCTGTGCCCCATGCCAGTACTCCACAGCATGTGGCACAGTAAGCCTGGGGGCATGCCTGGTATGGGGCCAAGGCGGTCCCTGCATGGCTTGGATTTCCTTCCCATGCTGTGCAGCTTCATTCCCTGGGGGACCCTGCTAGCTGTATAGAACCAAACTACCCTTTGCACAGAAACCAACCCCTGTCCCAGGGTCTTTGACTAAGCACAAAGTAGCCCCTTCTGCTGCATACCTCTGCCCTTTCTCTGCTGCCTCTGTCCTGCCTTCTTTTGGGCATCATGGGTTATATGCTGGACCTTCTCCACTTCTTCACTGGGCACCAGATTTCCCCTTGGCCTGGCCGCTGGTGGTGCTAGTGCCTGGTGTTAGCAAAGATCAGGAAGAAAAGAGGGAGGTGAGAAGTCTGGTGGTATCCAGGAGCGCATGTAGCTGTGCTTCATTTTCTTAGTGTTAATGCTTTGAGCACATCCTCTAAGGCCCTCTCTGTGGCTTCCCCAAGTCTGGCCTTCCTGGGATTAACTGAGTGACCTGAGCCCTCCAGGGTGATGGGTTCCTCTTCAGCATGTCTCCCCTGCCATGGCACCCTAGCCCTGGCCAACCCTTGACTGCATCATCAACAGGAAGCCACTCTTCCTGTCCCACGCTCTGTTCCTCAGAGGATGGTCATATTGGCACATAATTCAACAGTGCCAGAAGCTTTAGGGGGCATGGGGAAAGGGGAAGACCACATACCCCCAAAGACCTAAGAACACTTAACAAAGCAACATGAAAATGACTGCAAATTAGTAAGAGTGTGGAGTATATTTTTCTCTTGTTATCTTGTTTTGTGATTTTTCTCATATTACTGCCTAGGGCAGTGCTGAGCACACAGTAAGTTCAATAAACTTGACTGAGTGAATGTTACATGTGTTTCAGTCTTTCAAATACATTTCTTAATGAAATTTTTAGATCACACAGTAGAGAAAATACAGCAAACACCCACCACTCAACATGTTGAGTCAACATTTTGCTTCAGATCTTTTAGCTTTAAAAATAAATAAAATTATTTAATTATACTCCTCCCAGTGGCAGGGATGGTGTTTTCTACTTTGGGAGTGCCTGGTGGCAATCATAGATATAACTAGCTACTGAGTCTACCTTGGTCAATGTCACTTGGCAGACTCTCCCCATTCCAGACTGTGGTGAAGCCACACTGAGCCCCTTTGCCCTGACTGGGAGCCACACTGAGCCCTCTTTGCCCTGACTGGGAGTACAGATGGCTGCGATTTTCAAGAAAAAATTTTTCTAGGGGATCACAAAGGCATAATTATACCTTTTTTAGTGACAGCTTGGCTTAGCTTGCTTAGCTGTGGGTTTTCCAGCCACAACTTTCCCCTGCCTCTCCTCTTCAGTATTTTCCTCCATGAGAGTGGCTAAGGCTGCCCCAGCCTCCTGAGAGGAATGTCGTTCCAGCCTCTACTGATTTTGCTTGTAAGCTCCTTCATGGCGCCAGAACCTTTAAGAACCAGGGTGCCCTGCTGTCAATTCTGTTGACCTTCTCATCCACTGCTCCCTTTGGGAAGCCCTAGAGCCGCTTCCTTGATGGTTCTTTGGCTAGGAGCCTTGTGTGCTTTCCTCTTAGCTGCACTGAAGGTCTTACTTTAGCAGAAAGGTTTGCTCTTCTGGCAAATCTCCCATCCTTGCTAATGTTTGGTTAGGAGTGGACTTTTAATTAGTGTCCCAAGTCTCCATATATGTCCCTTAGATCAGAGATTCCTTTTACCTTTATTGAGTCACAAACTCATTGGAGAATTTGACAAAAGTTAACTTTTTCTCCTGGAAAAATGCAGATTAAAAAAACTTGATTATGCAGGTCGAAGCCCATCAAATTACAACACGATGAACCTTGAAAACACTATACTAAATGAAAGAAACCAAATCCTAAAGACCGCATATTCTGTGACTCCATTTATATGAAATACCCAGAATAGGAACATCCAGAAACAGTGGATTAGTGATTTCCAGGGACTGGAGGGAAGGCAGAATAGAGTGACTTCTAACGAAGATGGGGTTTCTATTGGGGGTGATGAAAATGTTCTAGAATTAATGATGAACAATGCTCAGCTTTGCAAATAGACCAAAAACCACTGAATTGTACATTTTGCAAGGGTGAACTTTATGACGTGAATTCTATCTCAAAGTTTTAGTTTAAAAATTCAAATGATAATTTGATTTGTACATTTCACTATGTATGAATTTCACTTGACAAAAGAATCATAAATAAATACTGAATTCTAGTTAATTATATGCATTCTAGTATTTAGGGGTAAAGTACACTGATCTCTGCAACTTATTTTGAAATGTATCAAAAACCAAAATGGATTGATGAATAGACAGAGGTGTGGATAGGAGATAAAGCAAATGTAGCAGAATGTTAACTGTAGGATTTAGGTGGTGGGTATGTAAGGATTCATTGTACATTTCTTCCAAAATCTTTTTATTTGACAATTTTCATAGTAAAGTATTGAGAAGGGATCCCTGATCTAGTTCCTCTGATATTCTGAAAGCTTTTTGGTCTTTCTGAGGATCGTGGAATTTTCAGCACTACTAATGCTCCTGACACGACAGTTCTCTTTTTCCTGGGAAAGAACACCAATTTTTAATATACTTCAGTTTAGTAAATCTTTAATCTTTATCCTCTGATGAAAGGCAGGTTGCTTGTTACCTTGAGCTGGGATGTACAGCTGTCCGACATTTGGGTAGACATAGCTCTAGTTGTATTTTCCCTCCTAGACTATGTTTTACCGAATTCCTCCAGACACAACAGACTTTAATATGAACTTGTAAATATTAATGTTCAGCTTAGCGCATTGCTGGTGGGTATGTGCAGCCACTGTGGAATACAGTATTGCAGCTTCTCCAAAAGTTAAAGCTAATGATCCAGCAATTCCCAAAAGAACTGAAAACAGGGACTCAAACAGTTATTTGTACATCAATATTAATAGCAGCATTATTTGCAATAGCCATAAGGTAGAAATAACCCAAATGTCCATTAAAAGATGTATGGATAAAGATAATATAGTACATGTATACACTGGAATATTACTCAGCCTTTTAAAAGGGAAGGAAATTCTGTCACACACTACAACATGGATGCCCTCTGAAAACATGCTAGGAAAAATAGGCCAAATACAAAAGGACAAATTCTGTTTGATTCCACTTACATGGTACCTGGAATGGGCAAATTCATAGACAGGAGACAGAAGTTACTAGAAGCTGGGTGGAGGGGGAGGGAGAGGCAGGAGTTATTGTTTAATGGGTACAGTTTCAGTTTGGGATGACGAAAAGGTTCGTTCTGAAGCTAAATAGTGGTGATGGTGGTGATGCTTGCACAATCATGTGAGTGGACTTAACGCCACTGAAGTGTATGTTAAAAGTGGTTAAATGGTGAATGTAATTTTATGTATATTTTACTCTGATTTTTAAATTTTGATTACTGATTTCATCTTCTTACTAGTTACAGGTCTTTTAAATGTTCTACTTCATCAGTTGTGGTAGGTCCTTTTCATCTACATTATCCAAGTTGTCTACAGTTATTCATAGTACTCCCTAATTCTTTTTATTTCTGTAGAATTGATAGTAATATCCCCACTTTTATTTCTGATTTTAGTTATCTGAGTCTTCTCTTTATTTCTTAGACAATTTGGCTAAAGGCTTTTCAATTTTGTTCATCTTTTTGAAGAACCAACTTTTGATTTTGTCAATTTTCTCTATTGTTTTTCTGTCACCTATTTTATTTACATCTGTCTTAAGCTTTATTATTTCCATTTTTCTGCTAGCTTTGGATTTAGTTTATTCTTCCTGTTCTAGGTCTTAGGATTGTAAAGTTAGATTGTTTGAGAATTATTTTTCTTAATGTAACCATTTATAGCTATAAATTTCCCTCTGAGCACTGCTTTTGCTGCATCCCATAAGTTTTGGTATGTTGTGGTTTTGTTTTTATTTATATCTAAATATTTTCTAATTTCTCTTGTGATTTCTTCTTTGACCCATTAATTAAGAGTGTATTGTTTAATTTCCACAAATTTGTGGATTTTTAAGTTTTTCTTCTGTTAATTTCTAACTTCATTCATTGTGGTCTGAGAAGATACTTTGTATAATATCTATTTAAATCTACAGAGACAATTTGCAACCTAAGGTGTTTTATCCTGTAAAATGTCCTACGTACACTTGAGAAGAATGTGTATCCTACTGTTGTTGGGTGGAGTGTTTTGTATATGTCGTTAGATGTAGTTGTTTATTGTGTTGTTCAAGTCCTCTATTTCCTTACTTGTGTCTGGTTGTTCTATCCATTATTGAGAGTGGGGTACTGAAGTGTCCAGCTCTTATTGTAGAACTGTGTCTATTTCTCCCTTCAATTCTGTCAACTTTTGCTTCGTATTTTGTGAAGGTCTGTTATTAGGTGTGTAAATGTTTATAATTGTTATATCTTCTTGCTATATTTCATGTTCTTTTTGTAAGTTTCCTAATCTTATATCCTGAATGTGGAATCTTATCTCTCTGTAACAAATTTGTCTATATATTGAAATAATCCGAAGAGTTTTAAAAATTACAACTTCCTGTATCCTACCTCCAGAAATTGTAATTTAATTAATTAATCAGTTGAATCATCATCAAAATGAAAAGATAACCTACTGAATGGGAGAAGATCTTTGCACAGGATACATCTGAAAAAAGGGTTACTATCCAAAATACATAAAGAACTAATACAACTTAATACCAAAAAAAAACCCCCAAACAATTCAATTAAAAAATGGGCAGAGGACCTGAATAGACATTTCTCCATAGAGGACATACTGATGGCCAACAGACAGAAAAAGGTACTCAACATCACTAATCAGGAAAATGCAAATTAAAACCACAATGAGATGTCACCACACAGCTGTCAGAATGGCTACCATCAATAAATCAACAAACAAGTGCTGATGTGGAGAAAAGGGAACTTATACACTGTTAATGGGACTGTAAATTAGTGTAGCCACTATGGAAAACAGTATGGAGATTCCCCTCAAAAATTAACAATAGAGCTGCCATGTGATCCCACAATTACACTTCTGGGTATTTATCCAAAGAAAACAAAAACACTAATTCAAAAAGATATCTGCACTCCCATGTTCACTGCAGCATTACTAGTAATAGCCAAGCTATGGAAGGAACCTAGATGCCTATCAACAGATAAATGGATAAAGAAGAGATGGTACATACCTACAATGGAATATTACTCAGCCATAAAAGAGAAATGAAATCTTGCCACTTGTGACAACATGGATGTACCTAGAAAGTATTATAAGTGAAATAAGTCAGAGAAAGATAAATACTGTACGACAGCAGTTATATGTGGAATTAAAAAAAAAAAAAAGACAACAACAACAAAATAAATCAAAACAGAAAAAGACCCATAGATATAGAGAACCAGGTGATGGTTGTTACCAAAGTGGACGGTGTGGCCAGGATGGGAATTATAAAATCCCCAGTTGATTCTAATGTACAAACAAGTGTGACAACTGCTGGTCAATGAATATTATAGTTATACTATAATGTAAATGTGTTTATATTACATATTTAATAATTATATAACATTATTATATTGTTACATGTAAATATTATATTATATTGTATTATATTTCTATAATACAATATAATATAATATAAAATAGTTAAATCGTAATTACTGTTTTATTTCTCTGATTTCTTTTGTCCTATTGGTTTTAGTCTCTATTTTTCGGGCTTTCTTCAAATTTCTGCTGATCTCTTGACTATACATTCATACCAAAGAATGAGAGTTGCAAACATGTGTGCACGCACACACACAAGAAGGAAGCTGGATATTTGCTTAAAGGTTGTCAGTATCCGTTAAGTCTTTTCTCTGGTGGATCAGTTCTCCAAGAGAAGGCTCTTCCACTATTCTGTTTCAGAGGTATAAGCCTATAAGAGGGCTGAGGATCTCACTGCTCATTCCTTTATTTCATCCTATTTTAAATATGGCCCCTTATTCCTGTCCTCATAGCTGCTTGATGTTCTCATGTCCAGAGCCTCCTTGATTCAAAGGTGACTCTCTTCTGTTGGAGTAAGGAGGTGGGCAGCGCAAGTAGAGAAGTTTCAATCTTTCTACAAACTGTCAACCAATCTGCCTGTTTTTAGCCCCACCCTGCACACATGCCATTAGAAATATCTGGCACTTTTAATTCCTCATCCTTTCCATGGTTCTGCAGTGTCAAATGGCTTACTTCTTTTCAGTTTCTCTATTCCTCGCCTCCACGAGCAGTCAAATTGCAGGCTTTTCCCCACTTCCCCTGACTGAATCAGTTGCTACTTGGCCATCTTCCAAAGTTCTACTGCTATCTAGTCTACAGTCATTGGCTTTCTTACTATCTGTCCTTGCTGGTCTATATCATTTTTTTATTCCTATACTATCACTTTAGTAAATAAGGTTAAAGGAAGGAATGAAGATGTACATACTTGTGTTTAATATTTGTTTATTTAGAAGTGTTGAGAACGTAGTATCAGGTGAGGTGAGGGACACTTCGGGCAAGGGAAAGAGACTGCATAAAGGTTTAGTTAGCAGAAGGAACCCATGAGTCATGTACAGCATGGCAAGCAGATTGTTTCTGCAGTTTACAGTGGGGAATTATGGAAAATGAGGACTTTGGGGTAGAGAGAAAGTAGCCAAATGGAAAGTCTAAAACCCAAAGTTGAACATTTATATTTAATAATATAATTATTATATCTTACATTTTGTGGCACTTAATGGTTTCACATATTTTTTACCCACAGGACAAGCCTAAGAGTTAAGTTACTGTTTATTATAACAGATTCATAGCTAGATTAACTGAAGTGTAGAAGGTAACTGATTTTTTCTAGGGCCACAGAACAAGTAGCCAAAAGAGAATAACTACAGATTATTGGAGAGAGAAGCCCATAATGAAAACAGTGTCTGAAGACGATCACTGGAGAGCTATGGTAGACGTGCTTAAGTAGAGGGAAAAGCTAAAAGGCCCACGCATTGACCAATAACTTAGACAGGAAATGCAGCTGATCCTCATTATTTGAAGATTCCCTAATTGTGAATTCACTTACTAAAATTTATTTTAATGCTTTCATAATCATTTGCAAACAAACTCAGAGCAATGAAAATTAGAGTTACCGAACAGCTACCCAACCGAGGCTGAATAAGGTGACATTCTGCCTCTGGCTTCAGTTCTCACACTGTAAACAACTGCCCTTTTCAGGATCTATTTAATGTCATGGGTTTTGCTTGTTGGTGGTGCTTTCACTGTATAAAATGGCTCCCAAGCATAGTGCTGAGGTGCTGCCTAGTGTTCCTAAGTGTAATGGCTATGATGTCCCTTATTCAGAAAGTGCGTTAGATAAGCCTCACTGTGGAATGATGTATAGTGCCGGTGGCTGTGAGTTCAATGAACCAATGGCTGATTGATTAAAATGTTATGACCAGAGGCACATAAGAACCTAACCTTGTATTTCCCCTAGGAGCAGTGGTTCAGGATTTGCTAATTCAGTGTTCATGCTGACTTTATAGAACATAACTACTATGAGTAACCAGAATCTACTGTATTTATTAGTGCTGAGTCTCAGCTCTAGCCATAGAAGTCAGTCTGACTGTTCCCTGGAAACCTAATGGAGAATTTGAGTTTGTATCACATTTGGCCTCTTTTTCCCCTGTGAGTTAAATGGGAGCATTAATGGAATCCATTTGAGAGTAGAGCATCTAGTCCCAATATGATGTCAGAGTAAGGCTCAAATGTTCCTGTTCCTCAAGTTCAAGCATAATATGAACATTATAGTTGGTTTAAGAGTCTGTAAGAAATGATTCCCTTCTCATGTATGTGTTTATCATGTATATATTAGACTGACAGTATAGCATTTTAATGTAATGTTTCCCTCCAATCAATTCTTGCCCCACTTTCACTCCATATCAGTACTTAGCTCCATTATCCATTCAGTCCTTCAAGCTAAAAACCTGGGAGTAATCCTTGATCTTTTTCTTTCTAACCCCAACGTCCAATCTATCACCAAGTTTTGTTGGTTCTACCTGTAGTGGTTACTTATCTGTGGTCTCTCAGCCCCACACCCTCCCTTCTATAAACTGTGTTATCCTACTGGATTTTCCAGATTCTCTTGTCAGCTGTTAATTTCTGCCGATGGGAGGCACCAGCAAGATATGAGAAGGTGGGTGAAAGGAAGCAGCGGCCATGGCTCTCAGTGCTGTAGTAGTGGGGGTGAGGGTCTGCATAGAGCCTGTGTGGCACCTCCTCGGCCATGCAAGACCACCGTAGTACCTCTTCTGCTTCCCGCACCCGCAGTGGATACCACGCCTTTAACCCTCCATTCCTTCAGCACCCTCCACTCTCCCTTTCATTTCTTCAGCCCTTCCAACTCTTTTATAACCAATTTCCCATTAACTCCTTTTGTTACAAGTAACTAACCTGGTTTCTGATTTCCTG
This sequence comes from Pteropus vampyrus, assembly GCF_000151845.1. Taxonomy (NCBI): domain Eukaryota; kingdom Metazoa; phylum Chordata; class Mammalia; order Chiroptera; family Pteropodidae; genus Pteropus; species Pteropus vampyrus. The sequence goes on from NW_011889414.1 coordinate 194,079, forward strand.
ACTAGAGCTTGGCTTATATAACCTACAAAATATTTCCCAAATCTGCCCATGTCTACTACTACCACCACTCCCACCCTAATCCAAGGCACAATTATCTCTCACCTGGATTACTGCAATAGCTAGACTCCCTGGCCACAACCAGGAAGGCCTAAAGCTAGAAAGGCAGGTAGCCTGTATGGCAGGAAGCATTGGTTGGTGAGAGACCTCCAGAAAAAATAAGTTCCAGGTGAAAAATGATTCCCTCTACTGCCAAACTTGGAGGACTGGTGTTTGATTTTATTTCAAAAAGTTGATTTGTTTAAACTGCTAATCACTTAAGATCTATTCTTAGGCCAAGTTCCTTCTCTCTGCCTTATGCTCAGTCTGCTTTTTCCTCTTTCATGTTATAGAACAGCAGGATAACCTGAAAGATAAGAGCATTTTATTTAAAATCTTTGCCAAGTAACTTTAAGAATGAATGAAAACAATTCCATTGCTAGCTCAAAAAGACCATCTTCTAAACTTTCCTCCTAACTCAAGCATCCTGGGATCCCAAAAATTCCAATTCTTCTACCTCAAATCTCCATTGGGTAGAATGCATAATTCCCATGGGAGGGAAATATGAGCCAAGCAGAAACCATTTAATGAACATGTGAAGTACTTTCTGGCAGAGAGGATAGGATATGCACTGTCGCTGAGTCAAGGCAAGGATGTCAGGTGGCTGATAACCATCTCTCCTTCTCAGCTGGGTAGAGAGGCCAGCTCAGCCTTCAAAGAGAGTGACCTGGGGGGTGTCTCAGCTGAAGGTTAATGTCTCTGCATCTCCAGCTTGGGAGGTGGAGTTGGATGGAGGGGTGAATGCTTTCTTGCTTTCAGCTAGAGCTTTAAAATGCTGTGAGGAAAGAGGAGAGGGAACATGGAGTATTTGGGATATGCTTGTTGCTACATTTCAGCAAGAACTAACCTCTTTACAATCCTTAAGTTCCAGTTTTCTCCCAATCCTACTTCCAAAACAATTCCTTAGTGTTGTCTTGAGAAACAGCTAGAAATTTACCCTACCTCCTTCAAAAATGAACCCCCTCTTTCTTCCTGCTTCCATTCCTTAGGCCACTTGGTTCTCCTACAGAATTAGTGTCCTCTGTAGATCCTTACCTAACCTCATCTAAGGCTCACATCTCCTCTACTTCCCCTTCCTTTAAAAGCCCCACCCCTAACTGTTTTGCAGCTCTCTTATTATGGAGAAGGGTAATGGTAACTCCCAGCAGAGACATCCTTCATCGTCATGGGACACAATCACAGCCGACCGCAGTGGAGACTGCAGCAATTCTCACTACAACTTAAGTCAATCTCTAATGCTATACTTACTTGTGAGTTCTTGAATTACAAGTAGAGGGAAAAGAGCAGGTAGAGGGACTGAATCTGATTTTTGTAGATAGGGATGTCTAGGATGGCTGAAATCAAGAATTCCCATAAGCAAAACCAAACAAAAATCCAGAACTCATGGGCTTTTCTGCTTAGGAGAGCCAATCCCCTCCTAGATGGGATGTGTTACCATGGCTTTGAGGATTAAATACCTGGCAAGTAGTCACATAAGCCCAAACACCACCCTTGACTGTTGTCAGCAGTACAACTGGCTTAAAGTGTAGCCTGTAACTCAAGATGCTACCCAGGGTAAACAAGACTTTTCAAAAGCCCACAGTGTGTTTATTAAGAGACAGGGAAAAAAAGGGGTGGAAGAGCTTACCGCAGATCATGTCAATATACTCTGCCAGGCTGCAATCAATCTCTGCCGTAGGCAGGCTCATCTAGGAGGGGCATGGGATGGACCAAGGTCAAAAGGCTGAACTCTCTCTCTGAAGAAAAAGAGCTCTCAGTATAACACATATGTACTATCTGCTAAGTGGTGTTCCGTCAAAATCCATATGTTGAAGTTCTAACCCTCAGAATGTGTATTTGGAGATAAGGTCTTAAAGGAGATAATTAAGTTAAAATGAAGTCATTAGGGTGGACCCTAATCTAGTATGACTGGTATCCTTATAAAAAGAGGAAATTAAGACACAGACACAGACACATACATAGGGAAGACCATGTGAAGACACAAGAAGACAGCCAAGAAGAGCGGTTCTAGAAAAAATCAACTCTGCTAACAACTTGATCTCAGAATTCTAGTTTCCAGAAGTGTCTTTCTCCATCTGACTTAACTCCACTCAGCACAACACCCTCTAGGTTCATGTTGTTGCAGATGGCAAGATGTCATTCTTTGTTTATGGCTGAGTAATATTCTATTGCATATATGTACCACCTTTTCTTTATCCATTCATCCATTCATGGACACCTAGGTTGCCACTGTAGCTTGGCTATTATAAATAATGCAGCAATGGCCATATAGATGCACATGTCCCTTCAAAGTAGTACCTTGAGTTTCTTCAAATACCCAGAAGTGAAATTACTAAGTCCTTCATTGTCTCCTGTTATAGCCTTTGTTTTAAAATCTGTTTTGTCTGGTATAAGTATTGCTCCTCCAGATATTTACTTTTCATTTCCACTTTCATGAACTATCTTTTTCTATTCCTTTACTTTCAGTCTGTATGTGTCTTTTGATCTGAAGTGAGTCTCTTGTAAGTAGCATATGTAAGAGTCTTGTTTTCTTATCCATTCAGCCACCCTATATCTTTTGATTGGAGCACTTAATCCTTTTTCATTTGAAGTGACTGTTGATAAATATGTTATTGCCATTTTATTATTCATATTTTTTCATCTTTGTTTTCTTTTTCTTTTTTCTTAAAGAAGCCCCTCTAACATTTCCTATAATACTGGTTTGGTGGTGACAAACTCCATTAGCTTTTTCTTGTCTGAGAAGATCTTTATCTGTCCTTTGATCCTAAATGGTAGCTTTGCAGTGAAGAGTAATCTTAGTTGTAGGTCCTTGCTCTTCACCACTTTGACTATTTTCTGCCAATCCCTTCTGGCCTGAAAGTCTCTGTTGAGAAATCAGCTAACAGTCTTATGAGAGTTCCCTTGAAGGTAACTAATTGCTTTTTCTCTTGGTGCTTTTAAGATTCTTTGTCTTTAACCTTTGGCATTTTAATTAGGATGTGTCTTGGTGTGGGCTTCTTTGGGTTCATCCTGTTTGGGACTTTCTGCACTTCCTGGGCTTGTATGTCTACTTTCTTTACCAAGTTAGGAAAGTTTTCCATCATTATTTCTTGATATAGGTTTTCAATTCCTTACACTCTTTCTTCTCCTTCTGGTACCCCTATAACAGAATGGTGGTTCACTTGATGTTGTCCCACAGGCCTCTTAAACTATGCTCACTTTTTAAATTCTTTTTTCTTGTTGCCGTTCTGATTGGGTGTTTTCTGTGACCTTATCTATTAAATCGCTGATTCAATCCTCTGTTTCATCTAATCTACTCTTGATTCTTTCTACCCTTGGTCTAATGGGTGTGAGGACTGGCCTTGGTCTAATGGGTGTGAGGACTGGCCAGTATTGTATTCTTCATTTCTGACTCATTCTTTTTTTATGTTTTCTATCTCCATTTTATGTTTCCTCTGTTGAAGTAATGAGTTCATCTACTCTTCTCCTAAATTCATTGAGCATCCTTATAGCCAGTGTTTTGAACTCTGCATCTGGTAGATTGCTTGTCTCCATTTTGTTTAGTTCTTTTTCTGGAGCTCTGCTCTATTCTTTCATTTGGGACATGTTTCTTTGTCCCATTTTGGCTGCCTCCTTATGTTTATTTCTATGTATTAGGTAGGGCTGCTATGTCTCCCAGTCTTAGGAGAGTGGCCTTATGTAGGTATCCTATGGGGCCTAGTGGTGCAGTCATCCCTGGTCACTTAAGCGGAGTGCTCCAGGTCTGTCCCTGGTTGTGCTGTGTGTGCCCTCCTACTGTAGTTGAGACTTGATTGCTATGTGCACATCAATGGGAGGGACTACCCTTGGTCTAATGGGTGTGAGGACTGGCCAGTAAAGAGCTTACCCTATAGAACAAGATTCACTTAGCTGGGCTCTGGTGCCTGCCCAGTCTGCCCTTTAGGTATGTTGTCCTCAGAAGCAGCCCCAGCTTGGTCAGAAGCTGGCTACTAGGTATACCGGCCCCAGGGCCAGGGCCAGGGTCAGGTTCAGTGGCAGCCTGTGTCCTGCCTGAGGCCACCTGGAAAGAGTCAGCAAGCAATCCACAGATGGCCACCAGGTGCTGGGCTTAGAGGTGCCTTGAGAAGCCAAGCTGCAAACTGAGGCCAGCTGTCAGTAGTGCCAGGCATGGGGCTGCCCAGCAAGAGGTACAGGGCATACTGAAGCCAGATGTTGCTTGTTTGAGTTTTGTGAACCTTTGAGAGATTTTAGCAAAGTCCGCGGCATGAGCCAAGACAGGCCATTTGTATGGAGAAGCCACTGGAGGCAGCTTGAGTGAGCCCTGCAAGGTGGGTGAGGCAAGATCTCAGGGAATCACCAGGGCAGGGCAACCAGTGTAAGCCAGGTTGACGGACACTCAGATATGGTGACACCTGCATCTGCACTCTGGGATGGGGGAGGGCTCAACAAAGCAAAGAATGGATTCTGCCAGCACTTCTGTCTGGGAGAAAGCTGTCCCTCCAGTCCTCACCCTGAAGCCAGACAATTCAGTTCCTCCTTGTATATCCCTGGCACTCTTTGAGCAGCTGCCCAAGCACTAGAGCTCAGAGCAAGTGAGTCCATCAGCAAGTAAGTTTGTGCACAGGCCCCTTAAGAGGAATGTCTGCAACTTCAGCTGCCCTCCATCTTACTCAACTACAATCTCCACTAGTTTCCACGGCCAGAAATTGTGGCAACTTCTCTTCCTGGTACTTGGGAACCCAGTGTGAGACCAAGACCCCTCACTCCTCCAGGGAGACCTCCGCAGCTGAGATATCTCCCCCAATTCTCAACTGCCATGGGCGGGTATGAGCACCAGCCCATTACACATCTGTCCCTCCTACCAGTCTCAAGGTGGTCTCTTCTGTATGTCCCCAGTTGTAGGAGTTCTGTTCAGCTAGACTTCAGGAGACTCCCAATGATGGTTGTTCTGTTGTTTAGACGTAATTCCGATGTGGTCGTGAGAGGAGGCAAGTACATTAACGTACTCCACCATCTTGAATGGAACTCCAAATAGAACTATATAGGTTTATTTTTACGTTAACTCTTTAATTCATTTGAAATTTACAAATGCATATAGTTGAGGCATAGACTTAATTTAAATTTTTTCAAATGGCTAGTCAATCATCTCATCACAATTCAATCATTTAAAATAGTACCTTTCTTATACATCAAATCCCACGTATATATGGGTTCATTTTTGTATTGTTATGTGCTGCTGATCTATTTCTATTTCTATTCCTATGCCAATGTATTATTTTTTTATTTACTATTGCTTTATAATGTGTTTCTTATATCTGAGAGGGTATAGCCGCCATTATTTTCCCTGAAAATTTTCATGATTAGTCTTAAAAGTTGATTCAGATAAACTTTATTACCAAATTTTCAAATTCGAAAAAAAAATGCAGTTAAAATCCTAATTAAAATGGCATTACACTTACACAGTAAATTGAAGAGGACTAACAGTGCTATGAGATTGAATGTTCCCACCTAGAAACATGGCTTGACTCCTCATTCATTCAGATCTTGTGTTTCCCCTTCATTAAAGATTTATAATTTGTTTTACAAAAATATCTTACCAATTCCCTATTAAACTTATTCTTTTTTTTTTTAATTTGCAGTAATTATGAATAGGACATCAGCTTCTCAGACTAGCATAAATATCTTGGTGGAAAAGGTGGAGTCTAAAGTAATATAGGAAGTACACATGTTCACCAAAGTCATGTGTTAAAATGTTCATAGAAATATTATAGTAATAATACGTAGTAATTTGTATTAACGCCAAACTGGAACCCAAATGGCCACCATAGAATGGATAAATAGTCACATATTCAAACAATGGAACACCATATAGTAATGAGAACAAACATACAACCACAATATACGAAACAATATGGATAAATATCCATATGGATGAACAATATAGATGAGCAAAAGAAAGAAGACAAAAGAGAGTACAATTACATTTCGATAAAATACAAAATAGGCAAACCTAACCTATGATGTTAGAAACCAGGATAGAAGTTATGTTGGGAGGTGAGAGCTTGAGGGGGCTTCTTGGATGTCAGCAATGTTGTTTTCTGATCTAATGTGTTGACTTAAACAGCTAGTGAAAATTAATCAACATGTATACATTTATGATTGTGTTTTATACTTCAATTAATAAGTTAATAATGATAATAATATAGGAAAAGAGAAAACACTGGGCCTTAGAGCAAAAGCCATACTTATTTAGCTCCTACTACCTTCCACTCACCTTGCCCAAAACCTCTTCAAACTCAGGGGACCATTCCTGCATCAGTGTGTCAATATCAGGCATGGGCATAAAAATATAGAAGTAAATATAAACAAAAAACATGGGCAAGTAACATCAGCAACCTCTGGATCAGGATATTTGGGATGAAGGAAGGATCTCAGTCTGACACATGAGGATTTCAGAAGAACACAGACGGCAGCCCAAACTTATCCAGGGTCTGGCTAAGTAATAGCAGATAAAGTACAATCTTTATGTCTGCAATCTTAGCCAGTAGCTGCTGGGATCCACAGGACCTCAGGTTGATCAAGTATGTCTCCAGCCTTTGGGCCCTCAGAAGCAATGGGTTCACAGGTCGTGAAGGTTACCATGGGTTACTGTGGTGAAGAATGTGGTATATCTTACCTGGTATAGTGCACAGTCGCAGGAGGCTTAGAACGATGTAACTCAGAGATGCTCTCAATCCATGTGTCAATGGCTTTTGGATTCTTTTCTGCATCTTCCAGGCTCTTTACTTTCAGATGTTGCTAGAAAAACAAGGGGAAAGCCTGGCTGATAGTACTGAAGTAGCTCTCTTATTTCTACAGAGACTCATCATATGCTGCTATTTCATATACAAGGTAGTTGACAAAAAGGGAAGCTTGACAGCAGCCACATGAAGATTATAGGAAATCCTGATATAATTTTCCAGAGCCATGGGAAAGGGGCAGATCAACAATATAGAACTGACCACAATGAGATACCATTTCATACCTACTAGGATGGCTAGAATTAAAAAGACAATAATAAGGGCTGATGAGGATTTGGGGAAATTGAAACTCTCATTCATTTACCAGTGGGACTGTAAATGGTTCAGCCACTTGAGAAAACAGTTTGGCAGTTCCTCAAAATGTTAAACTGTTACCACATAGCTCAGCAATTCCATTCCTACATATATATCCAAGAGAAATAACAATATATGTCCATGCAAAAATTTGTACATGTTCATGGCAACATAACTAATAAAAGCAGAAACAAATGGTGAATGGATAAACAAAATGTGGTGTATCCATACAGTGGAATATTATTCACCTACAAAAAAGAAGTGAAGTAGTTAACAGGGTCTAGGAGCGAGGAGAATGAGGAATGACTACTAATGGGTATGGAGTTTCTTTTTGGAATGATGAAAATGTTCTTAGATGGTGATGGTTGCACAACTCTGTGAATATACTAAAAAATCACTGAATTGTAAAATTTAGGTTTTTTTATTGTTTTATTTCGGAAAAATGCTTCTTAAAAAAAAAGTAGCTGCAAAATAGAGAGAGCTCTGTAACAATTACTTGTTTCTTGTTTTCTCTTAAAGTGAAAGAATGGGTGAGATCTAAGGAATCAAAGCAGTAGATGGACAACTTAGGAGCAACTCCAAGTTATTTTCAGGAAATAGAGCAATGAAATGCAAAGCTAAAACGTCCAATTAAAAAATTCTTCTAATAACGTGTCTCACTTTAGTCACACTTTAGTGGGAAAAAGTGACTTATTACTGCAAACCAATGACTCCACTACAAGAAACACCTTAGAACATAGTTTTGAACCATATCCGTCTACCTGCAAAGCTCAGGAATGGAATGAGGCAAATACCCACAAAAACAAACATGAAAACCCAAAAGCAAAACCCGTCAAACAAGGACAAAGGTTTGTCAAAAAGTTCCTGGACTGGAAAGTCTGGGAGATCATTAAATATCAAATAAAACCATGTGTATCCAAGTACCAGCTCGCGTTAATATAGGAATAACAAGATAGTTTTAACCTCCATGGCTAAGCCCATTTCTCTTATTTATAAAGACAAAGGTAGACTAGCACTGTTCCATTACCAGCTACCAACATACTGCTTTGTCCTGTAAGATCTATTTGCCACACTAGGCTGAAACTAATAAACCAAGGTTTTACACTAAGGCTAAAAACACTGCATCTATGCAGGGATGAGAAGCTTATCAAACACACTCACAACATGCCAAGTCTAACAGCCCTTGAAATTCAGCTTTCAACTCTGCATTTCTTTTATGCCACTGTATCTTTTATATACGTTCTTTCACAATTTTCCTTTCACACTAAACAGTAAAAATCTCAACACATTCACACCTGGTTACCCAGTAGTATTACTTGTGTGCAATTTAACAGAGACCAAAACCACAGAACAAGAGCACAGGATGGGGTTTACAGGGTATTCACCTCTTAAGTCTACAGCAGAAAGCTACTTGCCACAGTTAAACAGCAACTTTTATGGTAGGTAAATTATATCTTAATAAAATGATTATTTAAAAGATCAGGCTGTCCTGAAACCAAAGCCACCCCTTTTAATAGACAGTAAGTCAACTGTGCAAATACCAGCAAGACCCCTGCTCTGGCCCTCTCTAGCTGGGGCCTTATACAAGGCTAGTGTCTTACTGTGATGCTGTGCTGTTTGGAATTCTCTGTTAACCAGAATGAAAGCACTGTAGGATCTCACTGCTTGGTAGAGGGTTCGTCCAATACCAACAGGCCAAGGCTGTCAGCCTTTCCATCAGGACGTGGGACCTGGTTACGAGAAAAGTAAGAAAACAGAGAAAAAAATGACAGGGACATAAAAAGGCCACATATCTTATTTCCAATGAGCTGAAGAGGAAGAACTCTTCTGGTTCATCATTATTACTAGTATTAATATTGTACTAAAATCCTATTTAGAAAAACATACATGATCTATGGGACCTTAAATATAAAGCTGAAGTTATGGATAATTAGGAGGCACATATATGACAAATTTTTAACCTATAATGAGATAATCAAGTATTATCTAATAGCAATGAATATAATATGGAGTAGAGACCAAGGTTAAGGACTCTAATGAAATGAAGAATATATATCAAGTTAGCCAATGCTAGTCAAGGTAATGATTGGAACTGCTTGAGTAACAGAGGAGTCAGAAGAAAACACCTAAGGAGTCATTTTTAGGATATTCTGACTGTACCTTTAAGAATGCATCAATATCCCCAACAGCTGGGATAAAATCAGGAATAAAAGGTTTCAGTTTGTGGTCCAGGTCAATCACCTGAGGTGTATACCTAGGAGATATTGCCAAGGGAAGGTGGAGACAGAGAAATTTACTTTAAAATCTAAGGAGAATGGCCCTGTTTTGGACTAGAGGTAGGAAAGGGCAAGGTAGGGTCTCAGGCTTATGGTGGGAAGTCCTAACACTTACCGGCTGATATACTGGAAGAGTTCCTTAATCTCGGCAGAAACTGGCAAATGCTCATAATCTGCAGGATCATAGGCCCTGGGCAAAGAAAAATGTGACTCCGGGTGACAAGAGAAGAGTGGCTGTCACTGAGCCCTGCTTCAGCCTGTGTGTTACTCTGACCACAGGGCATGTGACTCTGTTACCTAGCTTCTGCTCCACCCACATCTGCCTTTCCTGGGTGGTTTGCAAGGTAACTTTAAAATTATAATTTGCTCTCAGTTATCTCTGACAATAAAGAACAGCACTGCAGAAAATCGAAACATAATTTTTAAGTTTTTAGAATATAGCAGAAATTGTTTTCCCTTTTTTTGAATGAAAGGGATAAAAAGAAAAGATGGAATGAGGTTTTAATTTATGGCATGAAAACAGTCTGCCTCAAGGAAAACAGGAATTTTCACAACGATGTTTTTTGCTGTTATTTACAAAAGTAAAAAGTTAGAAACAAAATATCCAACATCTGAGTGATGGTCAGGTATGTTGAGTTGAATATTGCATAGTTAGTAAAAAAATACTTGTGCTGATACATGAAATGCCTACAGTAAAAAAGGCACATTAATTATAATTAAGTAAAATGTAATGAACATTGGCAAAGTGTATAAGTGACTTGGAAAATTATTAATAAGGTTGTTCTAGGGAGAGTTGTTTAACAAAGAATGAAACAGATTGATGACTGAAAGTTTATATTTCCCCTGATTATAATTTATGGAAGCATGATATGATCATGAAGTAAATAGGGAAGCATGAAAAGTCAGTCTGGTATTCAACATTTGCCTAATTTACTTAGTGTCTACCAGCAGGGAGATAATCCAAAGGTGACTATTTTTATTTTTATTAGTTTATTTAATAAATGAGGAACGTAGAGATACAAAATAAAAGGTACAAAATGTATACACTGAAAAGTCCTGTCTCCCGTCCACCCGTCCCCTTGCCACCAAGTTCCCCTCCCAAAAGTAATCACTATTATTATTTTCTAGTGCATCCTAGAGATGGTCTATGAAATATTTGCTTTATACCCATGGGAGCAAAGCATAAACTCTTTCATACCTTTTAAAAATTTAACGATTATCTCTTGGAGGTTGTTCTTTACCAGTGCTCAGTGCTGCCTCATTCTTTTCAATGGCTAGATAGAATTCTGATTGGTTACACCATCATTTATTTAACCAGTAATTGTATTTTAAATGGCACCTTAGAATCTACTTTGTTTAAAACCTATAGGGGTGGGACATGATTAATCTAATACCAGGGCCCAGAACAGGGTGAGGAGAATTTTTACTTAAGCATCATTCAGGAACATTTTGTCTCAATGTGGGGCTCCTGAAGTGCCTTTTCTCTGCTTGTGCAAAAAGGATCTGAGCTTAAAATAGAAATGCTCCTGTGCATGTATGTTTTCCTTGCTAAATAAAAATTCTTTGGTATGTATATAAATTTATTTTCTTTTTCTCAGAATGTGAACTCCCTGAAGTCGGGGGCCATCTTTTAGATTTACTCAGAAAATCCTTGTGAAATCCCTGAGCCCACAAATGTTCCAGGTAGTGCAAGTGACATCATAGGATTCAATGAGGCAGTGGAACGAGAAAAGAATGAAAACTCACTATGTTGGGTTTCTGAGACATCTGAAAATCCTAAATAGAGGTGATCAAAAGAGATGCTGGGATTTCACTTTTAACAGCTCTCTTCCCTGTCCAGTGTTTTGAAGGTGCTTTCCTTCTTGTCAGGGGGGCTTTTCTCACCCTTCCAGAGGGGTTCCATGTGCTTCATCATAATCTTCATCGAAATCAGTTTCAGATGAGTCATCATCATCATCATCATCATCATTTTCACTAAAGCCCTGTTGAGGTGTCACCTGTGAGGTCTTCTTCTCCTGCGATAGAGCAAGGTAGGCACAGAAAGGCCCATATAAAGAGAAATTTAGTATACCTATGCCCAGTACTCTCCTAGTGCTCTAACCAATACTCTCCCACCTGGCACCACATCACTAGAAAGAGAAGGTAGCACTCCCCTGAAGGGCCTTGAGAACCTTTTTCTGCTCCTGATTAGCTACAAACTGGGTCCCCACTTTCTATAACAATATTCTATTTCTCAACTTGAAATCCGGATATAAATTTTATTCAATATATATCTATTTTACCTATTACTTAGGAGATCCTGAGAACTCTGCATAAACTATCCAGTCAGCTTCAACTCTAAAACGGAGGGACTTTTGGAGAAAGGCAACTCTAAATAGTTATTTTGGGAGGAAATACAGGAAGATGAAGTAGGGAAGACAAGCTTTAAGGGATCTTAATACTCACAAAGGTCACACGGAAGAAATTTAGTTTCTAATTTGCAAGACTGCCCAGAGTAAGCTACTTGTACTAGCAAAGGAAGAAAGTTCATAATCAGCTCCATACCTGAATTCTAACCACCTATGGAGGAGGGGAAATATGGATTGGTCAGATACTCACTGAAAAGAATAGAAATAGAAACTATGGGTTTTCTATTTCCATTCTTTTCAGTGAGTATCTGACCAATCCATATTTCCCCTCCTCCATAGGTTTTTAAATGCAGTGAGTATACATTGTATCTCAAGATGAGAGAGTCTTCTATTATTGGCATTACAACCTACCTTTCTGAGATTCTGATTCTCTATGTACTATTCCATTCTCTCAAGTCCATGAGAAGGAGTCTGGTGATGCTTGGGGCTTGCAGGGGCAGTTGGGACAGGGTCCATGTCTTTGCCTCTGTGGCCTAGAGCCTGTGGCATGCCCTCGCTTAGGACCTGAAGGATGACCAATTGGCCCCCTTTAAAGGTAGGTTTTGAAAGCTTGGCTTCCATATGCTATATGGCTTAGATTGAGGTTAACAGATAGTTGATTCTAGTTTTTAAAATTATTTAATGTTTCTTTTACAGTAAAGCAGCTATTGGCACATAAAACTGTGACACATTGCAGGATATCAAAAACTGCTTTCAGTCACATTTTCCTCTATGCATAACACAAATTTATTATATATACATAGTAAAAAATGTATTTTAACTAATCTGTAATATATGTGACATATGACATACAGTTGCAGAATTTACTCAGTAACTAAGCCTTACTGGTATATAATTGATAAAAACCTTCTATAGTGTTCTTTCCAAATTCAAAACTTGCCAAAATTACCCTTGTTCACAGGGAAGCAGTTTGACAAAGGGAGGTTTTTAAGAATATTGATTGTCAATTTAAAGATTATTCAAAAATGGATTCTATCTGCTGATTCTGGTTGCATACTAAATTGGAAACATAAATGAGCCTTGAATATTTACCACAAGATGATGAAGTCTAGAAAAATTTAGGGTAAATATACAAAATCAGGAGCTCGATTTAGGAAAATTGTTTACTTTTCTTTTGTCTGCTTCTTCAAAGTTGTGCTTTGCAAAATCCCTGATCTAAAGGCAGAGGACTTTATATACCACAGACAAATGCCTAAAAATTTAGTTTGTGCATAAGATGTTAAAACAGTACAGTAGTCATAAAGTGGGGCTACCTTGAAACATTACCTTTTATGCTTTTTATGACAGCCTGTATCACTACAGCTTTCTGCATTACTTCAAATATTCTTCTTCACCTGAGTTTTCAAAACTTGTTAGTGAAGGATAACTAAAATGTAACCACTGGACAATGTGCTACGGCTGAACATAATGGCTGCTAAGCAGAGCACATGTGCAACTTCAAGTTCCTGTCTGACTAGAGCTGTAGGCATCTTTCCACCTTTCTTTCTGAAACAGGGTGATTCTCTAGGTTCATAAAATAACAACAAAATGACATCTGGGTCTTCAGACTTCAAAATTAAAGTCCCTTTCACAAAATGTTGGCAGTACCACAAGTATTGACAATGAACAAATGCCTAAACAATCCCAGACTTGCTTTATTATGAGACTTACTTTGAGTGCTTGCCAAAAATATAAATTTCCAGGCTTTTACTTCCAAAACTCTGATTCAGTAGTTCTGGGTGGGGACTAGGAATCTTCAATTTTCAAAATTAAGGACCCCCAGTTGATTCTTATGACCAGTAAAATTTGCAAAACACTGGCCTACATTGTATAAAATTCCTCACCAAAAAGTTGGCTGTAATAGTAGGCTTTATTCCTGAAGGAAGAGTCAAAATCTTAAGGCTCTTTCTTCCTGATTGTCCTCCATAAGCTCAAAGGTACCCAACCACTAGAGGTGAATATTTAAGAACTGTTTACTACTAAACTGGTATCATCTCAAAATAACTACTAAAAAATCAAAGCAAAAATTCCACAAGAAGCTGTGGGTTATACTACACCTTATTATTTTCCTCTTCATACTCATCATTGCTGTTATCAGCATAGTCTTGTTAGGAGGATGGGCAGAATGAATAAGTCCTTAGAAGAAAAGTTTTCCCTTTGGGTTATTGTTAAAATGATTCTTAAAGACAAATATTTTTAGCTTATGTTTTATGTTTTATGGAACAGGGTTTATGTGAATATCATGGCTCTGTCAATTCAATACAACATATATTTACTAAGCATTACTATACCTAAGGTATTAGTTTGGACATTATATTAATTGATTATCTGCCATTACATAAATAGCATAAAATCTTCCCTTAGTTTATGCTATGGTAAAATGAGGTTAGTAATTAGTAAAGTGAAAAAGAGTGCTGGATTTATAGTCAGAAGGCTGAGTTTGAAAAACAACTGTACCTCTTGGACATAATGACTTAACCTCTCTGAGTCTCAGTATTCCCACCTCTAAATGAGTTCAGTAGTATTTCTCACTCAGGACTGTTGTAAGGATCAAATGAAAAAACCTTAGCTGGAAGTAACTGACCCAGCTCCTGGCAAATTATAGTCCCATATATATGTCTGAATCAGTGCCCGTAAGATAAGAGCAATAAAAATATTCTGAACAATTAACCAGAAGTATTCCAAAAGCATAACCAGGGGTAAGATATTAACTGGCATGATTTCTAAATCAAATAAATGCCAATTAAACCCCATTTTTCAGCCTACTAAATTGCCCAAACTGAAAACAAATTATCATGTCCATAGCTGGCAAGATTAAAAACATGCTGAGTCAAAAACCTGGGTGTCTAGACATAACACACACACACACACACACACACACACACACACCTCCAAAATATTGAGAGTCAGTCAGATACTTGTTCATAGCAGCATATTCACAACAGCCAAAGGTAGAAATTCTGAAGTATCTATCAACAGACGAATGGATAAATAAAATGTGGTTATATATACAGTGGAATATTATTCAGCCATGAAAAGGAAGAATGAACCTTGAAAACATTATACTAAGTAAAATAGGCCAGATACAAAACAGCAAATATTGTATGATTCCACTTATACAATACCTAGAATAGGTAAATTCACAGAGACAAAGTAGAATAGAATAGAATAGAATAGAATAGAATAGAATAGAATAGAATAGAATAGAATAGAATAGAATAGAATAGAATAGAACAGAACAGAACACAATACAACATAATAGACTAGAATAGAATGAAATAGAATAGAATATGGGCTGGGGTTTGAGGGGAATGAGGAGTTATTTAATGGGTGCAATTTCTGTTCAGGAGGATGAAAAAGTTCTGGAAATAGTAGAGATAGTTACACAACAATATGACTTTATTTAATGCCACTGAATTGTACACTTAAAAAGTAAATTGTTTGTTAAATATATCTACCACAACAAACAAATCTGGACATTATCCTTGATTCCTAACTCAATAGCCATATCCAACTCATTAGCAAGTCTTAGTGATTCTTCTCTCTAGCCTCAACTTCCTCACCATATCCAAGCCACTATTACCTCAGCTCAGCCACTGCAAGTCCTTGCAACTGGTTTCCTACTTTCACCTTTGGATCTTTCAATTCATTCCACATATAGCAGCACAGCCTTTAAAGCTCTGCTTGTTATGCCTCCTGCTTACCTCTGCCTGCTTACCTCTGCCTGCCTACCTCCTGCCTACTTACTCCAATACCACTCCATATCATATACTAATCTCTTTCAAGTCCTCAAATTAACTCAACTTCTTTCTGGCTTTAGGGCCCCTCCACATTTCACTTGCTATTCCCTTTTTCTGGCCTACTTTTCCTCTATGTCTGGATCCTTCTCATCTTTCAATCTCAGATGTCACCTCCTGACCACCCTACCAAAAGAAGACCCCACTCTCACCATCATTCTCCATAGCATCAAACTCTTGACCTCTATCAATGCACTTACCGCATTTGTAATTATGTCTGTTTATTCATCTGTTATCTGTCTCTCATGATTACAAGCATCATGATGGCAGGATCAATATCTCTTTTAATATTGTACACATAGTGCCAAGCATAAGGCTGACACATAGTGTGCATTCAAAAGCATTTTCAAAACTGAGCAGAACAGTTTTGATAAGTTAAAAAAAAACAAAAAACAAAAAACAAAAACATGAACCCCTGGAAGACTGTGAACATTTGCTATTACAATCATGAATCCATCCTGATCTTTTTTCTAAGAACCATTTTTCGGCTTTCCTCTTCATTTCTCTCTTACCTCTGTGTCTTGGGGTTGGAGTATAAATACTTGCAATTTCTTCGGGATCGTTAACCTCTAGACGCTCATCGTATGTCTGGTTTTCAATAATCTTGGTCTAAGCAAAAGGACATAACATTACATAGCTCATATCATAAAACATTAAGCACTCTATGGAGAGGTGCGATTCCAAACCAGCATTGGTCCTCTTCCTCACCCAAGACACCAGTGTTACACAAAAACTTCTCCCCATTCAAATTTCCCTTTAAGGCTTCTTGGCCCGAGGTCAAGCAGTCGAGTCATTCTGCTGCAGCTCTCATTTAGGAATTGCTGACAGGCTGGCTGAGGAAGGAGGGAAGGGAATCGTGGAGGTAAACAACAGCCAACTTCTGAACCAACTCCCCAAAGCTGTTAAGGTACACGCGCGCCGGCAGAACAGTATTCGTCTGTAGATGGCGTCTCTCTCCTTAGGTTCCATCGGTTTTCCCAAGGCTGTCGGAGTTTCTCAGGGGAGACGTAAAGGTTCTAGAAAGAGTTCTATCTCTGGGGTTACCACGTTTATGGAAGAGAGGGTAAACTCGTCTCAGTCAAATCCAATAATCCCGAAAGTATCACCCCTATCTCCACCTCCACCCCTGTCTTGCAGGTCAGATCCCCCTTAAGTCTCTTGGGGAGTAAAAAAAGAAAAGAAAAGCAAGTGGAAGCGTGAAGGAAGGGGAGAAGAAACAGTTGTTAGAGAGGTAAGAAGAGATTGGAGGGATGGAAAGGAGGGAAGGGGAGTCCTCTTAAATTCCTCTCGGGAGGCAGAAAGGAAGTTCTCTTTCCGCTAGGGTGAGTACGAATTACCCGTAGCCCCTCTGAATCCGTCTCTTCTGTATGGAATAAACCCCAGCCTAGGGCTGGGGTCTCACTCCAATCTCAGTTAGAGATTCTTCTTGGAGTAACCAACCTGTTTTCAGTTGCTAGGTAAAAATAAATAAGATTTTAAAATCGCGAGACTTCCTTTCATTCTCGTGAGACTTTCTCCACTCATTCGCGCGTTACGTCTCTTCCAGGGGATGATCCAAAGAGGAGCAAGAGCGGCTCGGGGGGAAAAGCCTGTCTAGGCGATCAGGACGCCACTTTGTCTATGGTTTCAGCAAATGCGTCTATGGCGGCATCCAGCGGCCACGGGAGGCAAAGCCGGCTGATGAATTTTGATTCGTATAGTTAGCCATTCTTTCTGGAAATTCTGTGTGTATTTTGCCCTGTAGAACAAGTACCATTATCATGCAGTTCTTCCTAAACCAGTCTAATCAATATAATTAGGCAATATCTCTAATGAATAGTCCTACAACACTTTGTATGTCTTTTTTAGCATTTATACTGCATTATAATCCCTCCCCTCCCCGATGTCCCATTTCAGGGGACTTAAGTATACTAAGAATTATTCGTTATTTATGTGAGATTCCAATGTAACCTGCTGTCTTATTTTTACCTGGAAAAAAAAAAAACTTAGCTTCTTTAGGCCAAGATCTTTGTCTAATTAATTTTTAAGATCTTCATAGCGTCAGTGCGTTGCATAAATTAAGTGCTTTAAAAATGCTCATTTGGGTAGATGAATGAGCAAATGAAAGGAACAAATATTTCAAAACTATAGACATAGTTAATTTGGGGAGTCAGAGAGAAAGAAACAAATAAAAGAATTTTGGAAATTTGACCTTGAACACCTGCCTGAGGAAAGCGGGAAAGTGGCTTCAAAAAGGAAAATGAGAGATACCTCTTCTGAGACTCTTGGTTAAAAATGGAATTCCACAACATTAAAAAAGAAACTTTAGCCATCTGTTATTGCTAATAACAATGGATATGTATTGTTGAGTACTTACTTATGCAGGAGCACTTAGGTTATATAGTTTACTGTATCATCTACCACCACAACCTTAGGAGATAGGTGTTACTGGCAATTTACCGATAAGATAATTGAGGCTTAGGAGAATTACAGTAACTTGCCTGAAGTCACTCAGCTTGTAAGTGCTGAATATTGGAGTCAAACGTAGGTCAGTCTAAATCCCAAGTCTCTGCTTTTAACCATTATGACATACTGCCTCTAAGGCAGTCATCAAAAAGCATGCTTGTAGGGGTACTTTTTTAATGCAATTTAATTCAGCTAATGCCATGTTTCCAAAGAATCAGCATCAGCTAGTCTTTGAGAACTTTGGTGGTCCACACTGAAGGCCCCTGGAAGCTGCCACAATAAAGCAGTAATTCCAGGCATGATTTTTATATTTTTTCAATTAGGAATTTGTTCATCTTTTTAAAAATACATGTAGTTTTTATAACAAAAAAAAAAATACAGCTTGACATATATCCTTCCAGACATGCAAAGTTTTAAAATATGGAAGCTTTGTAATGATTCTACTAAAAAGCCACTGGAAATAGATTTGAAGTGAGTAGGAGTGAGAATTCTATAGAGCAGTGCTTATGGGTGCAGGTTCTGAAGTTGAGCAGCCTTTGTTCTAATCCTAGCTTTGCTACTTTCTAGCCTTGAGACCTGAGGTAGAAAGTTTTCCTCTTTGTACTTTGGTTTCCCCACCAGTAAAGTAAAGATGATAATGGTTCCTATCTCAGAGAATTCTTGTGAGGAACATTAAAGAATACACAAGAAATATAGGCAGGCAGGTGTATCATAATGAGAAAAGCTGGGTTCGAATCCTGGCTCTATCCCTTACTGGCTGTGTGAATCTGGGCAAGTACTTAACTTCTTTGATCCTCAACGTTCCTATCTGGATTGTAGTAAGGGATTAAAGATAACGTGTAAAGTGCCTGTCATAAAATAATCACTCACTAAAAGTTTGCTGTTTATCCATTATTGCAGCAGTGGAAGAATACTTATAGTTAAGCCCATGAATGAGATAAAATGATATAGGGAAGAACTGCTGATTCATGTATGCCCTAAGTCTGACATTTGGCATGGAAGAAATACCTATAGAATTACAAGACTGGATTTGATTCTTGTTTCCATTATATACTGGCCTAGAACTTTGGGTAAATTTTTTAAACTTGTCATAATTTTCTTCACCTACAAAATAAACACAAACACAGCAACTGCCCCAATTCCTGTACACATTTTTAAAAAGACATAATTCGCAAGCCATAAAAATTCACCTGTTCAAAGCGAACAATTCAGCAGTTTTTAAGTTTGTTCATAGAGTTATGTAGCCACCACGTCTATATGATTCCAGAATATTTTCATCACTCTGAAAAACAAACATCACTTCCCATTCCTCTCCTCTCCCACCTCCTTACAGCCCTATAATCTATCTGTATGGATTTGCATATTTTAGGCATTTTGTATGAATGGAATCATGTAAGATGTGGTCTTTTGTGACTAGCCTCTTTCACTTAACATAATATTTTCAAGGTTCATCCATGATAATGTATCAGGACTTTATCCTTTTTCTTTTTTATAACTGAGTAATACTCCATTGTATAGATGCACCACATTTTGTCATCCATTCAGTTATTACAGACATTCAGATTGTTTCTACTTTTTGGCTATTAAAATAATGCTTTTATGAACATTAGTGTACACTTTTTTGTGTGAACATGTTTTTAATTTTCCTGGGTATATACCAGTGAGTGGAATTGTTGGATCATAGGCAACTTTAACTTATTGAGGAATTACCAAACTATTTTCCCAAGTTATTTTCCTAAGTAGCTGCACTATTTTACATTCCTACCAGCAGTGTATGAGGGTTCTAATTTCCCTACATTCTTACCAACATTGCTACTACAGCCATCCTAGTGGGTGTGAAGTGGTATCTAGTGATTTTGATTTACATTTCTCTAAAGACTAAGGATGTTGAGCATCTTATTAGTCATTTGTATATTGTTAGTCATTTGTATATTCTCTGGAGAAACGTCTATTTTGCTCATTTTAAAATTGGATTGTCTATTATTGAGTCGTAAGACTTCTTTATATATTCTGGATATTAGTTCCTTATGCACACAGGATTATTTCGTATATTAAATGATATAGTGGCTGTGGGAGCTTTATAAACTGCAAGAGGTGTCACAAATTAAAGGAGGGCGCTGACAAAATGTGAAGGGACAGAGCACGGAATTCCGCAGCTAGAGGGAAGCCGCATGCCTGCTGATCCAAGCCTCCTTCCAATCCTTGCATGCACAATTTCACCACTCCACGGGGCCCCGCCCTCCGCCCTTTGACCCGCGTAGTTTCCGGTTGGAGACGTGGCTCAGGGCCGCCATCTTGGCCAGAGGCAAAGCGGCAGCGGCTCCTGTCAGGGGGGCAGCAGGTCCAGAGCTCCTGGTACTTCCCTTTCCCTGACCCCACCCTAGCCCCAGTGGAGCCGAGCGCGGGTGCGCCCCACTACTGCCCTCGCCATGGTAAGATCCGAGCCGAACTCCCGGGTTCGGCTTCGCTGGTCCGTTCTCCCGGCCGGTGGGCCTGGTGTTGGGGCCAGAGAAATACCTCCCCGAGGGCCTGGAGCCCGGCGCTTCCCTCGGGGCTGGGAGAACATCCTGTGCCCGACCTCTCGGGAGATCCAAGGGGCCTGACTCCAGTTCCTCTGTCGTCGCGCCCACACCCTTTCCCCTTATCCCCCAACGGGCACCCTCCTCTGCTGAGACCCAGGCCCCGGAACGGGTCGTGTTTTTGCTCTGAAAGAACCTCGTAGTGGTGTCACTTGGACCCCACGCTGATGTCCTCGACGCAGAAGTCCAGCTTGTTTATGGGCGCCTAGGCTCAGCAGGCTGGACTTCTCTCCTAGGGTTCTTACCTCTCTGTTATCAGCTTGCTTCCCATCCCCAGTTCGGTAGGCCATTAATGTTCGATATCCAAATCCATTGGCGTTCAGGACTTCTTTTGTTTGTTTTAAAGGAAGTATAGAACAGGAAGGAGTAACTTCTAACACTAATTTGTAGGCCCTAGTGTCCCTGAACTTACTTGTGTCTCTTTGAGTATACGCAGTGTATAGAGCATTGAGAAAATGAGTTGTAAAGAACACAGGCTTTCTGTCTTCGAGAAACTTACGGTTCCGGTGAAGTAAAATATGTATGTGGCGTATGATAATAAGAAGGGATTATCCTCTGGGACCTGTTAACTTGCTTTTAGATCTATTTGTATTCTCATCTGTTGTAGATTTGGGAAAAATTAATGTAGATTAGGATGGGACAAAACAGTGCTTACTCCACTACATCTTGCTTTATCACCACCGTTTGTGGATATTTGTGAAGTAGGAGAAATTCTTTGGTTCTAAACGAGCAAATAATTTATTTTTTAGTGCACTTTGCTTTTCAGTCTTTTGAAGGAAGTTTTTTTTCTCTTTTTTTATCCACTTTTTGTTAGTAGATTAATTATTTGATTTAAAGCATCTTCCTACACTCTTGAGAGATGACAGTGTAATCTGGTGTTGATCATATTAAGTTCTGTTGACAAAACTTTTACATGAGAACTTGCATAGTGGGAGATTTATGCTTGGGCTTTTTAAACACCGAAAGGTTCCCCGCCGCCCCGCCCCCTCCCCCAGCTTCAGGTATATAAACTGTATCAAGCAGGTTTGTCTCATAAAACTTTAATGTTGGAGAGAAAATTTCCAAAAACCACTTTTTTTCAGTTTTACTAGGAGTTTTAGTATTTGGATAGTGATTTTTAAACTTCTTTCACTTTTACATCCTGGTTGTATTTTTAGTGCATTTTAGAACATATTATAATTTTAATAGCAAAATTATATAACTCAAATATAGATAATCTTTACAAAAAGATGTGAAAAGTCTTGGAGCTTAGTACAGTAAGTCCTCAATGCCATCAATAGGGTCTGTGACTTAAAGCAAAGTGACATAAAGAAACCAGTTTTACCTAAGCTAATTAATTGATGTAAACAACGGTTCTCATGGTATCTCATCAACCTTATAGTGACATGATCTTGGGTGAAACGATGTTATTGAGGACTTGATATATTTTTAATTCATTGATAACCAAGGGTTGGTAAAGTTCCAGGTGTTGAGTGATAAACATAAAATACAAATTTTTGCATGTTATTTGGACACGTATAAACATACAGTTGTGTCATGTTTAAATATGCAAATATTTCTGAATTACTTGGGACTTGGCATGATCCAGATACAGATTTGTGTATTCTGGAGAACCCGTTAAATACATTCTGCTCTCATGTTTAAGACATTAAGTATTCTGTGTAATGCGTTTGGGTCCTATTCTTTTACAAAGATATCCCTGGACATTAAAAATGTCCAAATAGGGTGACATTTTGTAAGATTTTTGGATCTAAAAGTTGTTTCAAAACTTCTGAAAGTTGATTTTTTTCTCAACATTTTATTTTAAAATTTCAAACATCTAGAAAAGTTGAAAGAACACCCATATAACCGCCAGCTAGATTCTATAATTAACTTTTCACTATATTTGTTTTATCACATGTTTAATCATTCATCCATTCCTCTATACATCTTTTTTTAATGCACTTCAGAGTAAGTTGCAGATATCAGTCCATAAATGTTGATTTATGAAAAATAAATTTCCCGTGGCTTTTGTTACTGAAGTTAGTACAAAAAAACCTACTCTTCGAAGTCCTAGTAGGGAAATAAATGAACAAATGGCTTATGATGACTTTGTTTCTTAACAGTCAAGTATTATAGTCAGTTTTTTTCTTAACTTCCATTTGAATAAGCTTGATATATCTTTTTGATTGTTGTTCGAGAGGATAGCAAAGAATGAAAATTATTTTCTTGAGTTTCCATTGATTTGCCATCTATTCTCCAAATAGGAAGTTGACTGCAGAAACTGAGACTGATGTCCTTTTAGTTTTATTCTGTACAAGCTTTTGTCTTAGAGCAGGAACTTGTGATGAGCTTAAAACTCTCACTGAGTAACTTCAAGTTTTAGGTTTTGTATATAGTCTGGATTTTATTTTAATCTTCCTTCTGATTTTATCTGTAATTCATGCAAACAAGAAAGACAAAATGGTCTTCTATGCCAGGTGTAGAAACTAGCTTAATATCATGAATTATAAAGGAGAAAGTGATTACTTAATCCTGGAAGTGAGAAATACTGAAGCACTTAGGGGTTGGAGGATGCCCTTGACTTTTTTCTTGAGGAAATTGTACATATTTATACTGAATATGTTATTCTTGGACCTCTATCATGGGTGGGAATGAAAGGATGATAGGCAGCTCTCTATCTCACACACATATTTTAATTTACACACATGATTTGTTTTGGTTAGGCATTTCACCTTCTAGCAGCTTAATATTAATGTAAAATGTAGTTCCAAAATAGTTACTACTGGAGCGGTGGGTGTAAAATGGAGGTAGTATACATTTTCAGGTGCTGTAAAGTTTTCAAATGCTTAGACTTATAGAATCTTAAAGATGCAAAGGCACTTTAGATTTCATATAAACTAACCTCTAATTTCTGGATATATTAAGAAGCAGTTAAGTGACTTATTCAGGGTTATATAATTAGTGGCAGAGGAAGAACAGAAACCTAATCTTCAGGTTTCTTTTACTTGTGGAACTTTCTGATCCATGTAGTTAAATCTGGGTAGGAGAGAGTCGTTATTTAATTCAAAAACAAAGAACAGTATACTCAAATCATTGTAAGTCCTATTAGCGAAGAAAAGTTGTTTGACAAAGCTTAACTTAATGGATTTTTCTTTCTTTCTTTCTTTCTTTTTTAAACAGTCCTGGGGAGATCATCTAACTCCTGGGCCCTAGGTGGTTATATCGGTAAAACAATCAAAGGCTCCTGAAAGTTCCTTATAAGTGTAAATGTTCTTTTCTAAAAATATAAACAATAAATAAATAAAACAACTTCATGAGAATCATACGCATTTAGTCTTCCCCAAAGAAAATCAGATCAAATTACAGGAGGAAAAATGAACTTTTAGTGTGTACTATGTATATTTTTATAGTGTGTACTATATTTTAATAATTGTTTAACATCAGTAAACATTGATGTGAAAAGTTTTATTCTTTAAAGCATTGAAGAAAATGAATATTATTTAGAATAGATTAAATTTATCTTGTTTAGAGGTAACCATACATGCCAGCCATGTTAATAACTGTGTGTTCATTAACATGAATAACACAGTGAATTGAAACCTGTGTTACCTTCGCAGACCCAATGATTGTGTTGTGTGGTGTCTTGGGTGTTTCAAACCTTAAAAGTCATACTTAGTGTGGGGCGCTTTGGTACTACCGAATTAAAGCCTTGTTTTGCTTGTATCTGGGTAATGGAATGAATTATTAGAGTCTGAGTTTTCCTGCTTGGGACCTACTGTTTCTTCATCTTTACATATTTGCATCCCTGGATCCATCACAGCTCAATTTAAATACTGTTTCTTCCATCAAGTCATCCCTGATCTTACCAGCTACGAGTAATCTCTTCTCTGAATTCCCATAGCACATTACTTAACACTTACCTAGTATTATAGTTATTTATGTTTGTGTCTTACCCCTATTAGGCTTTTTTTTTTTCACTGAGGTATAACTGACACATAATATTAGTTTCAGGTGTACAATATAATGATTCAATATATATATAGGAAAATGATAATAAATTATAAGATTTAGTTATATATATATATATGTTTTATATGAAAGTTCTAGAAAACTAGTGAACCTAGTGATGATGATAAGAATTTGGATGTTGTTTCATGAATATAAGAATGGAAAGCAATTTTTCAATTAAAAATTTAGTTTTTTGTTGTTTAACACTTTTCGAATCCATATATAATATTAATACTTTTCGAAATTTTGTCTCAAGTCATAAAAGTCATTTGTATAACATTAGGATGGTTGATTTTAAAAAAGATATATATAACTGACATTCAGCACATGAAACGTGACTTTTGATCCTTGGGATAATTAATATATTGAATGACCCTTTATTATTACATGCAAAAGTAGCACAGTTTGACATTGAGGATAGTGTCTACTCCACACAACTCATTTAGATATTCAACATAAAGAAATTGAGAGATCGCCTTTAATATGCAAGACCTAGCAGGATTTGAATCTGTACAACTCTTTCTAAGGTAAGTATTCCTTATTTAAAAAATATTTTTAATCGATATTATATCACACTTTAAAAATAATCAATAATTCCTTAATATCATTAACTATTCACTGTTCAGATTTTCCCAGCTGTCTTAAAATGTTTTTTATAATTGTTTGAATCAGAATTCAAGTACGATTATACATTGTAATTGGTTGACATTATATTATCTCTTAATCTATGGGCTTGCCCCCTCCATTCCTTTTTTAAAATTTAGCCATAAAATTTAGCCTTTTAAAATATACAATTTAGTAACTTTTTTAGTATATTCACAAAGTTGTGCAACCATTACCACTATCTAGACTTAGAACATTTTCATAACCCCAAAAGAAACCCCATACTCGTTAGTAACCACTCCCTTCTTCCCCTCTCTGCCTTCTGTCTCTGTGAATGTGCCTATTCTGGATATTTCATACAAATAGAGTCATATAAGATGTAAGGTTTCTTTCACTTAGCATAATATTTTCAACTTTCATGTTGTAGCATGTCCTTTACTTTTTATGGCTGAATAATATTCCATTTTAAGGCTATATCACATTTTCTTTATCTATTAATCAGTTGATGGACATTTGGGTTTTCACTTATTAGCTATTATGAATAAGGCTGCTATGAACATTCATGTGCAAGTTTTTATGTGGCAGAGCTTTCTGAGGGCTAATTTGGGGGCAAAAAAAATTATCATATGTGGCATATAAACCTTTAGTGAACCAGTACAGAGACTTAGCTGCTTGTCATTGGTAAGCTGAAACAGCAACTACATTTTTCTTTGTCTTTTTTTTTTTTTTTTTTGGCCAGAAATATGTACATGGTTGAAATGTGAACCCCTTACATAATAAAAATTAATGTGAAATCAAATTTCTTAAGTACATTTGGTTTTAGTTTTCTAAACAGATACTCTTGCCTGGTGATAATTTTGGGTCAGTTTCTTCTCTTTAGGGATTAGGTATTACCTTGTCCTTATTTGAAGAAATCTTTTTTTTTTTTCCTCACACCATTAATTTAAAGTTAAAAACATGGAATCATCGCAATGTACACTTTAAATGTCTTAGAATTTTATGTCAGTTATACCTTAATAGAACTGAATTAAAGAAATAAAATTCTATAGCTAACAAAAAAAAAGTTAAAGACATGGAATGAAGGATATCTTTTGAGAGATAAGGATCATAACTATTTTGCATTTTTCTTTTTCCGGGATCTTTTACTACCCTCAGTAAATCTTGCTTGCCTCATACCTAGGTGATGACAAAAACCTCCCAAGTAGTTGGTGATGGTAAAGATACATATCTTAAGTATAAAACTAGTTTTTAAAGATTATAAATATTTGGGGGAAAGTGACTTTTTGGACTTTTAAGCTAGCTTACTTGCCATTCTTAATCAACTGGTAACTTTTATGCTTTATACTTCTCTGTATGTCTAAAATACTTTCTGATCTTTTTTAAAGGAACTAATTTACAAAACTAAATTCTCCCTAAGCGTATTTACTTATGTTTTAGGACTATTCTATTTTTAGCTGTTTTTAATTCTGTACAACATAAATAATTCTAAGCTGGGATAATTAAAGTAAGTTTCAATGTAGAGTGGATAGAATCAGAAACACAAACAGAATTGTATTGCTCCCTTAAATCTACTTCTTTCTCAGCTTGCAGTTGTTGCTTGGGAAGTAGAGCAATTGATAGCATTATCTCTTAAGAGTTCACATGAGAAAATCTGTCCCGTGTTCACTGGAGGTAAATCAGTGGGTAAAATGAAAATCTGTTCAGCAGAGGGAAATTATTTGTGCAAGATACAGATCAAACACTTTTCCAATGTAAGTTGTTTTTACCTAGCTGTTTGGAAATAAACATGATGGTAATTATCTCCCAAATACCCTAATTACTCTAATTCTTGACGGACAAGAACATTGTGTTCTCCTTTGATTATTATAAAACTATATTGATATATTGAAACTATAAGAATATCTGAATTAACTAACTAGTTTTTCTTCAGGCTGCTTATTTGTGTAGGACAGATTTCTGTAAAGCTGAGAAGCCTGACCAGTAGAATATTTCAGTGGTTGTATCCTAGCATTGAGGCTTCATCTAAAAGGCATAGTGTTTTTGTTACTTATATTTGTGAATTCTTGGGTTCCTTCTCTGAAAAGATTGTTAAGACTGTACATAATTTTCTTACTCCCCTACTAATGGCATTTGTGGTCTTCTCATAAATGAAATGCCAGACTCTGAAAAAAAGCCGTTGGTCTTGATCGTTGCCCAGTGTCAAAACCTTTGTGAAACACTGAGTCATTAGTTTTTCATTTTACAAATTGTTTACATATCTGGATAGTGTGGGATGGGAAAGTTAATCAAAGAACAGGAGATACATTTAAACTCACTAGATTGGTTCCATGTTCTAGGTAAATATGAAAGCAAAAGTCAGGGTCTTCTTACAAACCTTTAATCTTCTGATAAGACCTCTGTTTTAGCTGTAGAAATTTCTGTTTTTCGAAAAAGTTTATTCTTTATCAGCCTGTCAATGCAGAGAGCAACCTAGTTCTGAGATACATCAATAATATATATGTAGACTTGGAAAAAACATCTATTTACTAACTTTTTCTTTAGATAATTTATTGAAAAATAGGAATAAATGCCTTCATTTTCCTCTAGTTTTATCTTATGAATTACATACTATAAAAGAAAAATGAAGTAGAGTTTAAAAGTCATTCTAATAGTCATGTCACTGAATAACTGAGTATGTCATTCAGTGGAAGATCTGAGAATGTTGAGAAAACAGATGTGAAGAAATAATTGATTAGTACTTATTTATACATATGTTCCTGGTAGGTGCTGTTGGCAGCAGCGGTCTGCACAAAAGCAGGAAAGGCTATTGTTTCTCGACAGTTTGTGGAGATGACCCGAACTCGGATTGAGGGTTTGTTAGCAGCTTTTCCAAAGCTCATGAATACTGGAAAGCAACATACATTTGTTGAAACAGAGAGTGTAAGATACGTCTACCAGCCTATGGAGAAACTGTACATGGTACTGATCACTACCAAAAACAGCAACATCTTAGAAGATCTAGAGACCCTAAGGCTCTTCTCAAGAGTGGTAAGACTCCTTCTGTAATAGGTTAAAGTTTGTTTGCTTTAAAATTTCTGTGTGAAACTATTTTTACTTAAAGCAGCTGATGCTTATCAGTTTGCATGTTCCATGTTCTCCCCACCGCCATCCCCACCCCAGCAGTTTATTGCCACAGCTCTTTATTCATTCAGCAAACATTTACTGGATGTCCTCTTAGGTCGTAAGTATCTCAGAAGAGAATATTGGAACTGCCTTTTTGTTTCCTAGTTCTTAAGCAGTTACATTAATCTGCTTTTGTGGTTCTGACACTTGTTTGGCTGAATTATTATATAATACACTTTAGATAAGACTTATTGATATAGACATACACACAAGGTAAAGTCTTGCTTAAAATAGTGTAGAAGGAGCTAAGAAAGGAATTTGGGTTTATAGAAATTTGTGTTCTTTAAAGGATAAGACTTGAAAAACATTAACTGCTGATAAATCTTTTTTTTCCATTGCTGTTCATGATTAGATCCCTGAATATTGCCGAGCCTTAGAGGAGAATGAAATATCTGAGCACTGTTTTGATTTGATTTTCGCTTTTGATGAAATTGTCGCTCTGGGATACCGGGAGAATGTTAATCTGGCACAGATCAGAACCTTCACAGAAATGGATTCTCATGAGGAGAAGGTGTTCAGAGCAGTAAGAGAGGTAAATAATTTCCTCTCTGGGACTGCGAATTTGTATGTCTTTCTTTTAGTTTTCACTGTCTGATTTTCCTGTTTTTTTTTTCTGGTATAGACTATACTCAAAGCCACATTCATATATGTTTTTTTTTAATAGACTCAAGAACGCGAAGCCAAGGCTGAGATGCGGCGTAAAGCAAAGGAATTACAACAAGCCCGAAGAGATGCAGAGAGACAGGGCAAAAAAGCACCAGGATTTGGGGGATTTGGAAGTTCCACAGTCTCTGGGGGCAGCACAGCTGCCATGATCACAGAGACCATCATTGAAACTGATAAACCCAAAGTGGCACCTGCACCAACCAGGTATAATTCAGCATATCACCAGTAGCCCTAGAATGGCAGATGAAGGCTGTATGTGTATATCTTTGGAGTGATAACTGATTTTTAGGCAAGTTGTAGATAATGAATTACTTGATGAAGTAAAATGTAATATTGAATTTGGCTCCTTAATATGGGGATAAAAGAGAAATCTGAATGTGGTATTTTTGTGTGTGTGTAAAAGAGTTCTTTTATAAATTATACCATGACCTCAACTTCCTATGAGAGTTACCTTATTTTAGGTGTGAAGAGGATGTTTAACTGTTCAAGGAACATGGATTTTTAATCTTGGTGTTCATGAATGAATTTCAGGGAGAATTTATGACTACCTGAAATTATATGTAAATGTTTGTAGACAGGTATATTTATCCAGATGGAAGATACAAAGTTGTCATCAGATCACTCATGCTTATAAAAGTATACCTTTGGTCTTTGGGTACTTGAAGCTTACATGTTAATAGTGACCCAGCTGCCAGTTTGAGCAAGGAATAGTCTAGTCGTCCACCAAATGCTAAGGCACTTGGGTTTTTCCCTTGAGGTCTTCACAATCCTCTTAAAGAACAGCTTCAGAGAAAGCTTCAGTAATGTGGGGTTATTAATTAATGTGTGGGGTTCTTTTTTAATCATGTGTACATTTTTTCTTACTGTGTATTCTGCTTAGGCCTTCAGGCCCAAGCAAAGCTTTGAAACTTGGAGCCAAAGGAAAGGAAGTCGATAACTTTGTGGACAAATTGAAATCTGAAGGTGAAACTATCATGTCCTCCAATATGGGCAAGCGTACTTCTGAAGCAACCAAAGTGCATGCTCCACTCATTAACATGGAAAGGTAAGTAGTGACCTTTTCAGTAAGAAGAGACGACACATAATGTTATTTCACTGCACCATAAATCCTTTTTATGTCTTTTAATTTTTCCAGATTTAAAAGACAGAGTATATTCTAGGCTATTAACATGAAGTCCTTTTTTACTTTAACTATGATTAGGCGTTCTCAGCCATCTATTTTCAATGAGATTTAAAACTTAACCTTTTATCAGCTCTGCTGACTAAATTTAAAATAACTTGTCTTTATGTCTATTGTGTGCCTTGACTCTTAAAATGGACTCGAATTAGAGAGCTAGAGCTGGCATGTCTTTTTCTAGTTAAACTTTTAAGGAGAACTAGTCTTTAACAGAAAATTGACATATTATCTTTTGCCTTTTAAGTATTTGAACCCAGTATAGAATATTCTGATTCGTCTCTGATCTCAGGACTGTGATGCTAATTGGTAACATTTTTAAGTGGTAGTTATCAAGTTCACATATTCTTGATTCACATTTCTTGTCTTGAAGCCCCTATCTTCTTCTGTTGCTGATGGTTTTGAGGGCAAATGAAAGATGGATCTAAGAGGATACCTCTATCAAGTGTACATAAAAGGAGTATTTTTTATGTTCTGTTCTGTATGAGTGAACAAGGTTACATTGGGATAAATTTCTTAGATGACTAAAGCTCTTGTGCTATTCCTAATGGTTGACTTTGACTGAAACAGAGGCTTGACACTATTTTTTAAAAATACTAGAGACCATCACATTAGAGAGAGCTTGAGACTCTTTTTTTTTTAATTTATTGATCAATTTTATTTTTTTAATTAATTTGTTTTTGGTGACTTTGGTTAATGAAATCCAGTAAGTTTCAGCTGTACACTTTAACAGTAAGGCATATATATATTTACACTGTGTGTTCACCTCCCGTAGTTAGATTTCTTTGTCACCACATATTTGACCCCCTTCACCCTGTCTACCTTCCCCCTTCCCTCTGATCACCACTAGTCTATTTGTCCTGTTCATTTTTTTTGCTTTTAGGTTTATATCCCCCATATAAGTGGTATCATGTGATTTTCAACTTTTTCTGTCTAGCTTATTTCGCTTAGCATGATTATCTTGAGGTCCATCCATGTTGTTGCAAATGGCAGTATTTCATCTCTTCTTATGTGTTGTATATGTACCACGTTGTATGTTTGTACCACAGCTTCTTTATCCAATCATCTATCATAGGACACTTCGGTTGCTTCCATTTTGAGACTCTTTTCTAAAAAAAACTCTTGTGAAGCAAGAGTTCACAAGAGCAAATGCACGTTTATGTGTTTAAGCACTCCCCTAGTTGCTATCCAATTTTGCTATTACAAACAGTTCTTCAGTGAATAACTTACTACATTGTTTGCATGGGTGAGAATTTATCTATAGGATGAAAGGAATTGCAGAATCAAAGGATGGTATAATGCTTTAAATTCGATGCATATAGCAGGAGCACCTTAAAATAAGTTGTGGATGGCTAGTCGCTATTAAACCTTAAAGAAGGGGAGTTCTGGTTTCTACCTTTCTGAACAAATTTATTACTTTTTCTCTACAGTGTGCACATGAAGATTGAGGAAAAAATCACACTAACCTGTGGACGAGATGGTGGTTTACAGAATATGGAGTTGCATGGAATGATCATGCTTAGGATCTCAGATGATAAATTTGGCCGAATTCGTCTTCATGTTGAAAATGAAGATAAGAAAGGGGTGCAGCTACAGGTGTGTAAAAACTTTTGATAAGGGAGTATTAAGACTTGTTTGTCTACCTAGCATAGTCTTTCCCAACTATACTTCCTTATGTGAACCACAGAACACAGAAAATTATTAAAGTTGTATATCTAGTGCTAATCTAGATGCATAGGAAAGAAGTTAATTTATTACATGGATACAGTGGATGTCTTGAGGTGATAAGTCTCTTTCCCCAATTGAGAGTAATTGATAGCAGCTATGTTAAAATGGTCTTTTAATATTGGAATTGAAGGAAAGATCATTTGGAAATCTAATAAATTATTCCATACTCACTAACAAAGGTGCAAAGAGATGCTTATCTGTTACTGTTAATGCAAAGAGTAAAATAACTCATTTAGAATATTGCTTGAAATACAGTTTTTACAAAACAGTTTTTAAACTTAATAGGGAGATATTTTATTAAAACAGGTTATGATACCAAATTTACTCATTCTGCTACTGTATAAGCTATCAGTGCTTGTTTTGTTAGCTGAAGGGCAATATCTAATGGTATATTTGAAAAATGCATAAAATACTTACAAAATAAATGTGTATGTCCCACCTGCCTGGATATGTATGAGAGGTTCTTTATATTATTACAGTTCTTGTTACATTTTATTTCGATGATTGATTTTATATCTCTCGTCACAAGAACAAAGCCCTTTCAAGGAAAATTGTGTTTTTGTTTACTCCAACTTTCCCCCCATAATCAGTACAAAGTTGTCCTTAGGAAGCAGTGCTTATATTATTTGACAGCAGCTTTGCTAACTCTTAAAGTGTATGTATGTTACTATCCAAAAGTTACATCTTTTCCTTTTTTCCTCCTAATATGTAACTTCTTTTTAAGAGATTAGTCCATTTTACTTGGCCTGAGTTTGAACAACTTTAGCACTCTGGGCAGAATTGCAACTAAACTTTCCACAGAGCTTTTCCCTCCTGCCTCTTCAGTGTAAGACCAGGACTACCATCTGACCCTAGTCTTCTGCTTGGCAAGCTTGTCCCCGACCATAATGCTGCTGCTCCCTGTGAAGTATTTTTGGAAAGAACTTGGTTAAAGGTCTTTAACTTCTTCAATTACAAAATTAACTCATTCAGTTATGAACAAAATGGCTTAGAGTTGAAATCACTTTTTTTTTTTTACTATTTTTTAAATGTCTTGAGTATTAAAAGTCTTTAAAGAAGGGAAATCTTTCTTCAAAATAAAAAAGAATTGGAATTTTGTAGGTACCTTGATTGAGATGTTTTGATTATGGGCCTTAGAAGACTAGAGGGAATTTATTTCCTGTCTTGTCATGTCAGCCTTAGAAGTTTTCTTTCTCTTTCATTTCAGACCCATCCAAATGTGGATAAAAAACTTTTCACTGCAGAATCTCTAATTGGCCTGAAGAATCCAGAGAAGTCATTTCCAGTCAACAGTGACGTAGGGGTGCTAAAGTGGAGACTACAAACCACAGAGGAATCTTTTATTCCACTGACAAGTAAGTGGCTCTGGCCTGTCCCACTAAGCTAGTCGGCATTGAGAACTAGAAATAGACCTGGCTTAAACCCTCTTCATTGTCATAGCAAAATTCTTCTTGACAAAATGAGCTCCTACTGCATTTTGTGTATTTTAATCATTAGTTTTAATTTTTAATAGCTTTAATGTTGAAACTGTTGTTTTTAATAGTTTACATTAGTATGTTTAAGGCCCACAGCTGTCAGCTTTGATTTGCCATCTTAACTTTACTCTTTTTCTAATTTTCTAGTATGCTTGCTTTGCTTTTCTCCTCAGTTAATTGCTGGCCCTCAGAGAGTGGAAATGGCTGTGATGTCAACATAGAATACGAGCTACAAGAAGATAATTTAGAACTGAATGATGTGGTTATT
Organism: Pteropus vampyrus; assembly: GCF_000151845.1. Classification (NCBI taxonomy): domain Eukaryota; kingdom Metazoa; phylum Chordata; class Mammalia; order Chiroptera; family Pteropodidae; genus Pteropus; species Pteropus vampyrus. The sequence continues at coordinate 227,798 of NW_011889414.1, forward strand.
ACCATCCCACTCCCGTAAGTGGTGTTCCCCACATAATCATTTTTTCTGTATTGGGTTTATAGAATTAGTCTTTTGGAACTTGTTTTGGAAGCAGCACTTAGCTGGTTATCTATTCTAAGATATTCGCATCTTTAAAGGCCATTTGTGAAAGAAGCCAGATACAAAAGGCTAAATTACTATGTGATTCCACTTGTATGACATTCTGAAAAGGTAACACTTTTAGAACAAAAATCTGGAAGAAGACATTTGACTATAGAAGGACACAAGGGAACTTTTGGGGAAAACGGAAATGTTCTGTGACTTTGATTGTGACAGTACTTACATGATTGCATACATTTGTCAAAATGCATTGAGCTGTACACTTTAAAAGGAGTGAAGTTTACTGACTTTAAAACCGAACCAGCCAGTTGTAGTTCTAGAGCGATTTTCAGATGTTGGTCCTTAGTTTGTTCATGTAGTAATGAAGATTTCCAGAAGGAGGAGCCACTTCTCAAACTTTCTGTTTTGTTTTGCATCTGTTAAAGAAATTGATTCTGTCAGACTGGAGTTTCTTTTTCATTTTGCTATCAAAACTTTCAGCTAAAGATGAGAGTATGTTTTCAAGGGAACTATGGATTCTTGCTGAAACACGATATCTACATTACTTTCAGTAAATGTATTGAGGTATGATTAACATGCAATACACTACACGTATTTAAATTGTACAGTTTGGATGGGAGACCACCTAGAAAGACCAGGTGCTATAGGTATAAAAAATAAAAAAATAAAGGATCGTAAGCTGACAAGGTCCTTACAATCTGTGAGGTCAACCAAGGGTTGCCTCGCCTTTAAATTGTACAGTTTGCTTTGACATGTATATACCTCTGAAACCATAACCACAGTTAAGATAACAAAAATGTCCATCACCCCCAGAAGTTTAGGTCAAATAACTTTTTGTTGTGTGTTAAATGGCCTACTTTCTCAGATCCTCTGGAAATGCTCTACCTTAAGGTTATCTCCTCACTAGCATTTCCAGTGAGTGTGTACTATTATTACTTTACCAGTGAATCCCAGCTCCTCTCTTCTGCCTCTCAGCACCCCACCCCAACTCATGAACACCTAGTTAAGTGTATTCTTAGTATATCTTTATTATTATATTGCTTAGTTATTGTTGCAGAGAAAATGGTACTAATTTATAGTTTTGTTCCCTTTTTGATTATTCAGGCCTTCACATGGGCAGATCTGGTTTTAGTCATTTCCGTTTTTAAAAATATACTTTATTACCAGTATCTCCTTTAATGGGGTAACCAGTTTATTCTTCACAGCTCGGTTATTGTTTCAGAACAGTAGATGACTGCTTTGAACCGTTGTAGGTCTTGGGCATTGATAACAGGTATAGGTTTTATTTTGTCAAGATTTATTTTTTTAGACTATTTTTAGTATGCCACAATTTTTAGGCCTTTCCATCTACCCTATAATTGTGGTTTTGGTGGCTTCCTGTGTCTTAGTTCAATTTTGCAGTAGTCTCCAGAAGAGACCCTTCGGCAACATTTTACCCTATTGTCTAGAACTGATCATATTAGTAATCAGAATCAGAATTGGAACAGAGCAAAGAGAAGAACATATATACACTAGGACCATAAAATTGATAGGGAAGAGTTAGTTGCGTTATAACACCCTTAAAAGTTTTCTTTGTCTCCATTATTTACCCTGCCCCTAATATAAGCATTGAATGTCACTGGCAAGTTAAACAATGATAAATTTAGAATATGTAGGAGTAGGTAACACTGCCTGTCAGCCATGTGTGGGGACGCAAAGTACATTCTAACTAGTTCTTTAGCAGATTACGGACAACTGTGTCTGTGTGTCTTTCTTCCATCGTGTTCACATTTTGTCAGGGAGTAATTGTGCTTTCACTTATCAAACATAAGTCCACTTCCTGGATTGTTAGTCAAATCCACTGGCATCAACTACAGTAAGTTTTGAAACATTCTTAAATCTTTTGAAAACATCCTCTCAAAGGCCTAAATTTACTCCAGTCTGAATAACCACATAATGGTGTTTAAAGTTTCCCCCCTCCCACACACACACACTATTATCAACTTGCTTTTTCCCCCACTGTCACCTATAAAGAGAGAGCTACATTATATTAAAATTCCTTCTTGACATAGCAACAAACCAGTGGTGCAGGATTTTTAGAAATATATCCCACTTCACACATTTGTCAGTCTCAGTCCCCTCCTAGCTCCAGATCTAGTCCACATGTTGGAGCAGCCCATGGGCATTTCTGCCAGTTAACATATGGTTGTTTATATATCTGTGTTTACAAAGGAAATGAATAAGACCTTTAGCCAAGGTGCTAGGATTTTGATCCTTAAAGTTATTAGGGAGCCTAATTTTTTCTTAGACTGTATAAAAGTGGGCAGAACTTGAGGAGCATAATCATACTTGGGGCTGGTTTTCCTTGGCAGAGTTCTTCCAGTTCTGTACAACTAACTTGACATGGATATTTCTCATGACAGATCTGGTGTTGGAGCACCAGTGATTGGTGAGATCGATGGCGAGTATCGACATGACAGTCGGCGAAATACTTTGGAGTGGTGCCTGCCAGTGATTGATGCCAAAAATAAGAGTGGCAGCCTCGAGTTCAGCATTGCTGGGCAGCCCAATGATTTCTTTCCTGTTCAAGTCTCCTTCATCTCCAAAAAAAATTACTGTAACATACAGGTACTTCATTTTAATAGAGAGCCTATATGGGGAAAGCATTAAGACAGATGCCAGATAGGCAGCATGGCTTCATGGTCAGAACAAAAAAAAAAAAACAAAAGGTAGTGCCCCCTCCCATTTGCATTGCCTACTTGTTGTATGATCTTGGTCAAATTTCTTACCTTCTTTACCTTAGTTTTCATCTTTAGATCAGACAAAGTAAAGACATTGAGTATGAATTTGTATAAAAGTACTTAAAGATTGTGCAAGATTTATATCTCTTAGTAGCCTGTTTTTTTAATAATCTCATATATTTTTAAATCCATATGCCAAAACACTGAACACATGGTTTTGTAATGCCTTTTGTAATGTCACTTGGTTTGAACCTAAGGAATGAAAGGAAGTGTTTTATTTGAAAGATAAAATTACTATCCCAAAAAACTGATTCTAATACAGATGGATACCATTTGGGGATTATTTATGTCACAGCTCCCCTTCATTAATACAGATAATCATGAGACAAATCTATCGTAAAGCAATAGAAATTTGTGAACTGTTCTTTAAGGTCATTATTTTAACTTATTCTTTCTCCACTTTGTGAAATTGCATTACAAGGACCCAGTTTATATTGTTGTCTTCTTCTCTGACTCATTGATTTGCTTATTACTCTGGCACTGTCTTATCCTCCCAGATGGTTTCTGTCTCTCCTGTAAGCACTTGGGAAGTTATAATTTCCTCAGTTGGATGATTCCAAAGAGCAGTGTGTTCTTGTATCCGATTTCCCCCTCCCTCCCCTCTCAGTTATTGGCATAACCCCATCAGTATTGAGAGCACATTGTTGAACCCAAGACATGGGATAGAAATGAGTACATTTTCCTGTTTGAGACTATTCAAGGAGTAGGACAGTATAATTGCTCTATCAAAACCTCATTAGAAAATATGAATTAATGGTTCAAGTATTGGTGTTGGTACCATTACAGGTACCATTGTTACAGGTAATTCATTAGACTTTTTTATTATTAAAAAGATAAGATCTCATTAGAAGGACCCAGCCATATCTAGAAAATAAGTATGATAGAGCAGCTTATTTAGACTTTGATTGCAAATCAAACAAATAACGTTGATAAGTTAAAATATTGCATTTTGGGTCAAAATGTTAATTGATTTTCCTGGTAGAATGTCCGTGAACTTCATCGGTTTTATAGGGCAGGGCCTGGGCAGTGGCCACTCATTTGGACTTTTTACTTAATACCACTCTACATCTCATCCCAACAGTTTTCTTTTCTATGTAGAAAGCTGGTTAATCATGGGGAAGAGTGATGCTGTAAGCTATAATAATGAATTGAACTTTTTTTTAGCATTTCTGAGTTTTTTAATACTGCTTTTAGGAATTTTGATCTGTCATGCACTGAAAATTTAGTCAACACCTCAGAGATTCGTTTTGCTTTACCTTACTCTTTGTTTGTTTTCCTAGGTAACCAAAGTGACCCAAGTAGATGGGAACAGCCCTGTAAGGTTTTCCACAGAGACCACTTTCCTAGTGGATAAGTATGAAATCCTGTAATACCAAGACCAGGGAACCGAAAAGGAAAACTTCCAAATTAATAAAGAAGAAGCCACAGTGGCTGAAGAGTTTTCCAAATCTACAAGCCATTGGAGACCTTTTATTTCTGATATAATGCACGATTCTCGGCGCTCAAGGACCCTCAACTCACCCTCAGTGTTTCAGTGTCACAGAGACATTCTTTGGCAAAGAAATGACACAAACATAAAGGGAAAGGTTCCTGATTTCTTTGGCAGATTTTACTGGCCAGCAGGAAAGCAAGCTCTCTAGAGAATGATGCCCCCAGTTAAACACCTTCTCTGGCTTCACCTACGGTGTTCCTTTATTTTAATCCCTAAATATAGTTATATTTTATACTTTGTTTTTTTAAAGTTTTCTCTGCAGAAGATATTAATCTTTCGTACTACTTTTCTTTACCTTTAGTTTTTTTTCTTTCTTTACATTTAATCAAGCACTGGGATCATCTCTATATAAGCGGTGTATTTGTTTGGTATTCTAGAACAAATTGATCTAATCCATTCTTGATTTTCTTTTTTGGACTATACAGGTGAACTGCTTAAGTTCTATTGGGTCTAGGAGTTGAAAGATAAGGATGTCTCATGTCCTTTTCCTATATCCATTCATCTCTTCCGTCCTTTGCCAGGTTGTTTTTCTTTCAGGCCTGCTCCTCCATTTTTGAACAATACTATGAATCCCACTTGTGTCAATATCAAAGACAGCTGAGAAATAGCTTTCAAATGGCACAGCCCTCACTTAAAGATATCTGGAAGGAGAATGATTATGTCCAGTTAGGGATTTCTCATTCACAAGTAATCATGTCTGCTGCTGGTGCTACCAGGCTTCTAGTTCTTCACATTTGGGGTACTTCAGCTAAAACATAATAGCTCACAGTCTGTAATCCATTCACGTTCCTCTGATTCACCACCTCCTTCTTTCTGGCTATTGTTTATGTCACCAGTCTTTTTTTTTTTTTTTCCTAGCAGAGACGAGGTTATGATTTTGGAGGCTATAGGTTCAGTGAGTTGTTGTGCCAATCCTATTGGCCCTATGCTATTAGAGAGACTCCATTTCCACCACCAAGTTTTTAGCATTTCAAGAGGCAGATAATTACATTGGGATGTGTTAGATTGCTGCTATGTACTCCCATTTCTTTCTAGCCTGCCTAGCATTTTTTCACCAGCCTGTCTATCTCTGTTTCTGAAATCCTTCCTTTTCCTCCCCTAAGGCTTTTCTATTGAGTGTCATCGTGTAGTGATTGTTTCTTAGCCCCATCTCCGTTACTTTTTCAGTGGAGAAGAATATATCAGCCAGCCCAGCATTGGCTTTTAACCCAGTATTGCCTCGGTGAGGTAGGCGGAGTTGCTGCCAGGCTGCAGCCACAAAGCAGGAGGAAGAGGTGGATGACTGTAGATGAATTCTGCACTTCAGTGCGAGTACCACTCCCACTCTGAACAACATTGGCCTTCCCCATGAAGAGTGTGCTGTACTTGAAGCAAAGCAGTCACACACAAATGGCCATGGATAGAATTGTTTGCCAAAGAAATTTCTGGCCTTTCCTTTTCCCTTAACTGCATCAGGGAAAAACCTTTATCTCTCTCTAGCTTGGTTTCCACATGAGGTTTTTTGAGGAAGGGAACTGGGACAAGAAATCTGTCATGTAGTTAAATAGGCAAGAAATCTTATTAATTCAGTTTTGTTTGAGAGTTGCTTGTCCATATGATTTTTTAAAAGTCAAGTCTAGTTTCACAAAAACTTTTTTTTCTGAAATTACTTTTGGGGTAATATTTAAAATGAGAGACGTTTTGTAACCCTGTAAAATACATAGGGAATATAACATTCCACTGTACACAAAGAAGTCAAATTCTTTAATCAAATAAAGAGTATTATAAAATGAATGCTTATTAGACTCTTGACTGTCTCATACTTTGTTGTCTCCTTGCTGATTCAGGATAATGTAACGGGATCTCAGTTCAAAAATTAATGATATGTATTTTTTAAGAGAAAATAATCTCGAGTACTCATTGCCATTTCCCCTATTACATGTATTGTGCTTCCTTCTGTATTTTTCTACATTCAAACATACACATACACGTGTTTATGACAGCTTTTGAATTTAATGCTACTTAATTTGTCAGGGGCAGTTGTAGAATTAGAAAACTGAGGCTTCATCTTCAAATAACAATGGTTTGTGATACATTAGAGCATTTGCTTCCCCATTAGATAAACAGTGGTAAGCTATCTAGGGATGAGTGATGAATACCTTGGGAGTTGTTAATTCCCTCAGAAAAGGCTTCTTCCTCACTTTTTATTTAACTTGAAAACTATTGAGCATCAACAAATTAGAAGGCAAATCTAATGAATAAGCATCTGGGAATTAAGTATTTTAATGGTGAAAGCCAAGTGTTTGAGGGTTTTTTTCTTAAGAGAAATAGAAAGTAGCTGGTGTAATGTTGCTGAACTGTGACTTGGCTCTCTGAAACTGTAACCTTAATCCAATGAAATGCACACCAAAACCATGCCACACACTCTGGCAGCTAATCCTTCCATAGCATCGAGTGGACTTTTCGTTGGCCTTTTGTGAAGGAGACTAACAATAAGATCTGACAAAGTATTCTGTGGTTCCTGCTATGGTTTAATTCCACATAGAGGAGGCAGTGAGCACACCTCTGTGGTCAGGAGTTCTTTTTTTTAAAAAATCTGTTGTTTCAAACCCAAAATTACCTATGCATCTCTGACGGGAAACTTTGTCCTCCAATTAATTTAAAATTGTTCACACTGGGTAATACCTGAGAGATTTCCATGATTACCTTTCTTAAAAGTTAACATCTGGTAGGGCTCATTGGAGAAAGATAGGAGAAAAATAGAAAAAGTCCCCATCAAAAAGATTATAAAGTCTAACCAGAAGCAATGGCTGTACCGTCTTACAAAGCCTCTTTTTGAAAGTTAGAGAAGTGTTAACAACTAGTGATAACATGGGTCTCAGTAAAGATGTGGCTTCTGTCTTGTAAGCTTTAAAGGAATCTCAAAATCAAAACCTCAGAATCGACCCCTTTGCATCTCGTTGCAACTATTCTCTCCCTCCATTCCCTCTTCTTGCCTGCTTTAGTAAACAATTGCAGCCGTAGAGCTGCTTTGAGTCTCCAAGAATAGAAGATCCATAAGAAAGTTGGTTGCTATGCATTGCTCTCACCCAATGGCAGATGGCATCTCTACAAGTGTCAGTCTCATTTTACCCTGGGGAGTTAGTAATTGATGTGCAGGTAAGCCTTTAGGAAAATGATATTAGACTACCTTTCTAAGTGAAGCTGTTGCCCCTTTCAAATACAAGAGGTCAAGCAAACAGTTTTTACAAGCTTGAGTCACTTCTTACTACCCCCAACCCCCATCAAAAATAGGTTTTTGCCTTGCTGTTCATAGGGGCTAAGTGGTTATTTAGGGCTTGATTCAATTCTGGAGAGTTTCCACATTTACACTGTATGATCAGGTTGATTAACAGAGGGGCTATGTGAAAAAGGCATTACAAATTCAAGACAGAACTGGAAATAGGTCTTGTTTCCCATTCTTTTTCCCAAATGAATGCTTGTTCATTTCAGCTTATAGGAAGGCCTGAACCATGGAGGTTGACAAGATCAGTCTTCTGTCTTACTCAAATTTCCACTCAGTTTGGATTTAGCTTAACTTTGGAAGTGTGGATTGGGCAATTTCAAAGACAAGCTGAGAAGAGTTTCTGCTGCTTTGCAGCTGCTGAAGAAAGGTTTGAACTTTTTCCACAAGTTGGATGCAGTAAGGAGTTACTTGGCAACATTGCTGCCACCACACCTACACTAATGATGCCAGAGATCAGGATCCGAAGAGGCCAGAATAGTTTTCTGGGATAGGGTGTGGATCTATAGGAATTACTTGCTGTAATGAGCAATAATCACCTCTCTGGAGCTGGAGAGGCTACCATTTGAGAGGAGGGACAGAGGTGGGAAATGTGCCTAGACAAAAGCTGACATAGCCAGTGCAGAGGACCTAAAAAAATCCACCCTTCTTCCACACCCAGCCTTTGCCCTCCCCCTGCTTCCACTTCGGAAAGTCTGAAGCATGCTTGGAAAGCTGTTTTCTGCTTTCTTCTCTTCCTCCCCCTTTCCTGAGCTTCCAGCTGCTCGACCTCTTGCGTAACTGAGAGCACTGAGATTTTTGATGTGCTCCAGATGTGGAGCTGGGGCGGGGGGGGGGGGGGAGGAATGTGGATAGTGGGGGCGGTAGGTCTGTAGTCCCTGAGTACTCTAACTGTGGGAACATGGGGACTTGACACTGCTGGAGTGAGGACACATTGCACAGAGCCTTTAGCATGTGGTCAGCTGATCCCTGGCCTGGGAGGACAGAAGTTGAATGCTGTTTCCCCCACCCCACCCCACCCCACCCCCGCTCCCGCCTCAGCATCAGCTGCCTCCATGGCTGGCTTGATTATTCCCTGAAATTCCTCTTGACCAAGATGGTAAAGAAGAGCAGGGAGCTGTGCAACGGTTTTAAGTGACAAGTCTCTGAGGTACCCCAATCTGAGCCCCTTCCCTCAAATGCTAGGTTTAGGCACACAGGACACTACAGTTTTGGTTTTGTTTTTCTTTTACCAGAATAGCCTGAAAATTACTGTTGTGATCTACCTCGTGCAAGGTGGTCAGAGTCAAAATACTTTCATGAGCCTCAAACAGTATGAAGAAAGGAAGAATAAGAGTCCCCACCCCCAAATCCTGGAACTTCTTGGTACAGCACATACTGGAGCCTGATTGTTCAACCTGTTACTTATAGCAGGTAGCTGCTATAGTGTCCTTCCCCTCCCCCTTAGTGTCCATTTCCTGGCTCCAGTCAGTTCCAGCCTCCAGCCCTGGGGGCTTCTATGCTGGCCCTGTCAATGAGTGACCAAAGATTTCTGCAGTTCAGCCTCCTGCTGTTCCTGAGTTAGAGAGAGAAGGCACAAGTTAAAACCACTGAATCAGAACAAGATTTGCCCATCCCAAAGAGGGCAAGTTATTTTCTGCTATCCACCCTAGCTGGAATTTATGCCAGCCTTGGGGGCTTTCTGCTCCCTCCTCCAGTGAGGAAGAGTCTCAGAAGCCCCTCTAATGCAGGTTAAAGAGGTTCAGTCTAGCTAAGGTCAGCTCCCTAGGGCCTCCGCAGTCTGTCTCCTGGGGTAAGAGCTGGCTTTGCAAGGTAAGGATCCACTGTCAGCATTTGATTTCAGGTGGGGGTTGAGATAAAGAATGATTTCAACCAGGCTCAGTTTCTAGTCTCCTCTTAGGTTTTTAGTACCCGCCTCCCCCTGCCTTTTTTTTTCCTTATTAACTTCCTACTCCTACAGAGACCCAGACTGCCATAGGACGGTGTACTCAAATGTGTATCTACAGCTTGCCTCCCTATTGTAATCCAGCAGGTGGGGGTGGGGGGTAGAGTTATTTGGGGGCAAGATAATAATTCCATTCAGCTTCCCTGCCCTTTACAGTTTGCATGGGACTTTAACATGTCTTCTTATACTTATCCTTAGAAAAATCTGTGAAGCCTGAGGTGCAAGGTTATTAACCCCATTTTCAGCTCTTCATGGCGGGGCTTGGAAGAGGGTGAGGAGAAGGGGTGACGGGGACCGACCTGAGTACCCTCGGCAAATGTTCCGGGTATGTTGAGTATGTTGTAGGGCTGTGAATAGGAGGTTCACTGGGAGCCGATGGAGGATTCAGGCACCTAAGATTTAAAAAGGGTGGTGAGGGGAAAGAGAGCGAGAGTAACTGTCAAAAGCGCCCTCTCAGAAGAGCCTTAAAGCCTAGGGGCGGAGGGTGGCAGAGGGTAGTCCGAAGGGGAGAGTGAGGGAGAAGGGGTATGTGTGTGGAGAGCCCAGCTGCAGAGAACAAAGCAGGCGCTGTGCAGGCGGGGGTGGGGGGGGGTGCTGCTAAGGGAAAGGGTGGGGGGACCTTGGGCTCCAGCGCCACAAGGGCGTCTTCTCCCGCTGGCCAGAGGACCGGACGGGGGACGGGGGCGGGGACTAGCAGGGAGAGGGGCGGGACCCGCTCATTTTCCTCCTCCTCAGCGGGCTCCCAGGGAAAAGCCAGTGTCCTCCCCAGCCTAAGGCCGCGGCGGCCGAGCCAGGCGAAGGGACCGGGGTACCCCTCACCCTCCAGGTAAGACTCCTCCCTCCCTCTACGCCTTCGGGTCCCGTTCGCTGTGCGGCTGGAACTGAATAAGCGGAACTCCCGGGGCCTGACAAGAGCGCTCAGATCAGTTCTGGGCTAGGGAGCTCGAAAGAAACTAGTGGGGGAGGAGGGAGTGCCCCAGGTAAGAGCATGGGGACGAAAGGGGCTTTGTGGGGAGTTGGCTTCGCTGCTCTCCAGCGAGTACCTTGCTTTTTGCCCTCCCGAGCCGCTGCCCGCACCGCCACCAGAGGGGGCCCTCACGCTCTCCCCGCACGCTTCCCCGCCCGCGAGGGACGCTGATCCTAGCCCCATCAAGACTCCCCTGCCGGCACCCAGACAAATCCTCGGACAATCGCCTGCACTCCACAGCTCCCCCTGTCCCGCCCACAGCAGGACTGAGAGCCCTGCACCGGGAGGGGGGAGCCCCTGGGGCATCTCCACTCCTGTCCCCTGCCGTGCCGCCTCGACCGACAATGAGGGGTGCGGAGTTAGGCTCGGAGGCAGGAGTATGTTTAGGAGACGGAAGGCACCTCTGGGACTTCCTGGGCCCTCCTCTGAGGCCCCGCGTCTATCGGGGCACCCTGGACAGTGAGTCCCCAGGCCTTTGACACGCCCGGTCCGCATTCGAATCCCTTGCGGAGTTCCCCGGAACGCGAGCTTAGCTTAAGTCATCCGGGCTCCTCCGGGAAGGGGAAGTGCGGGTGGGCGAGGGGCGGGGGGCGCAGTGGGGTGGGCAGAGACCGGAGGCCTGGGAAGGGCTGCCCGACGCGCTCTTCCGCGGAGGCGGGCTCAAGCGGGGGTTTGGACCAGAGACCGCGCCGCACTGTGGAGACCCAGGGCGCCGGGGCGGGGCTGCATTCTGGGCCCGTTAGCTCAGCCGTCCCAGAGGCTCCCGGAGGCTGACTCATCGCAGCGGTCACACACAAACACAGCTCCCCACCACGTCGGATGTCCCGCGCGGCAGACACAGAGCTCCAGCCTGCATCGCCCACGCACACATAAGCAGCACTCCAGTCTCTCATCGCCTGAAACGCGCGGAACCCTTACACATACCCAGAACTCCACACACTCCACACACCCTGCACACCAGCGCAGCCCTCACATGAAACCACATTCACACCTGTAGCACCCACGCTCACGCAGTTCCCGCTCATGCACGCACCATTCTCACACACTGCCGCTACACACGCAGTTCCCCTTCCAGCAGCTGCCCCGCGCGGAGCACTTGGTGTCTGTGGGACTGCGGGTTCCACCAGCCGCGCAAACAAGCGGCTCCTTCTCCCCGCTCCGCCAAAGAAAGGCTGCTTGTCCGGCGTCAGCGGCGGGCGGGGCGGCCGGGCTGGCAGCCCAACACTGCGGCCTTGTCCCACCTGGCGGACACCCCACCTCCACCCTACACACAAATAAAAAGCGAACCCTAGCTACGCTCACGCCTCTCTCCCCGGCTTCGTGTCCTCTCTTCCTGGACCGCCGGCTCTCTCCCCCCACTCCAGGGCCCCCCGTCTGCCCTGTCTCCCCCTCTTCCTTCAACTCCCCGTCTCCCCGCCCCGTGGTTTCCTCTCCACTGCCCTTGGTACCTTGTATTGCTTCCCCGGTCCTCGAAGACCCCGCTGTCTTCAGTTTCCTCCATCTCCATCTTGGTCTCCCTGTTCGTCTACCTCTGTCCCTATGTCCCTTCGCCTCTACATTCTCGGACCATCCTGTTTTCATATCTTCTTCCTCTCCTCTCCGCTTCTCTGCCCACGCCTTCCCTTCCCCGCTCTCATTTTTCTTCATCCCCCGGTCTCCCTCCTCCATTTGTCTCTCCAGATCCCTTCGTCTCCCCTTCCCCGCCTCATTCCTCCGCGGACCCCTCATATTCCTCGTCTACTTGTTCTCTCGGCCCCGGGCCTTTCCACACCTCTTCCCGGCCCCCGCCCTGCTCTGGCGACCAGCCCGCTGGGTTCCCAGCCTCAGTTTCCCTCCCGACTCCTTCCTCGGTTGGCAGCCCTTCCTCAAAGACGAATGTGCGCCGGGAAGGCAAAGGCGGCGACGGGCCGAGAGGATCCCCACTCGGCCGCGCAGGCCTCGGGCCACAGCCGTGCGACGCCCTCTAGGCCACAAGCGCGGGCTGGAGCGGCCCCGCCGGGACTCCGGCGAGCGCCGAAGCAGGGGCTCCGCGGAGGGTCAGGCTTCCTTCCTCTCTGGGGCTAGCCTTGGACCTTTCGTCTGCGGCTTGGTTTGGAGCCTGGACCTCCTCCAGTACCTGTTGGTTCCACACCCTTTCGGCCCTTCCCCAGCCTCCCTCCACCCTCGTTGGGGTGCCGAGAATCCCGAGCGGTGACTCTGGACGCCCCACTCAGCGGAGAGGGCTGGGGACCGGGTGGGGCTGCTGATCCCGCGGGGCGAGGGGGCCGAGGGGCCCGCCGGGAGCGAGGTCACCCGCGCCTCGGCCTCGCCCCACACGGGGCCCTCTCGGTTGTACGTCAACTCCAGACACCCAGGCCTCTGCCACGCTATGCCAAGGAGGTGCTTGGACTTCTGTGCTCGCGGTGCCGGAGGGCTACTGAAAGCCTGCGCTGACCGCGGCGCTTCCCTCCCGCCCGCTAGCTGGAGTGCCGGACTCCAACCGCAGGAGGCTTTCTTTGGCAGCGGGGCGGGGTTTCCCAGAAAGGCCGAGGCGGCATGGCGGGGCGGGCCGGGTAGGTAAATACAGTCCCGGGTAGTGGGCAGCCAGGTCCCACCAAAGCGGGTCTGCCTGTGGCGCGCGCCCGGGCAGTAGAGCGGCTGCACTATCCAGGCCAGGGGTCCGAGGACAGGGCGCCCCCAGCTGGCGGCTCTGAGCCACGGCGCAGCCCCTTTGTGAAAGCACAGCTTGAGTACTGAGATGCGTTGGTTAGGCTGTATCTTTCCACTGCACCTGGATTAGGTTTCTGACCTGGAGCCACAGCCTCGCACCTCCCAATCTCTACATCGTTTTTTGTTTTCTCCGTCTTTCCCCATACCTCTCTCCTTATCTCTCCCTCTCCTGTCATCTCCTTATTCCCTTCTCTCTTCTAATCACTCCCTTCCCAAACCTTAGTCCCTTTACAATTTTTATCTTCACTTGAAATTCTTTGGTGTAAATAAATGTTCACACCCACAGCTGCCTCACAGGGTGATAGTGACGTTTGACAGGCAAAGAAACCGAAGCCCACAAAGGTGAGGTGACTGTTCATGAAGCTCAAACTAATAATTGGCATACTTCATAAAGGATCATTTAATATAAAACCTGAATCTACAGTCACAAACAAGCTAAGTTTTATTGAGGTATAATGTATATACCATAAAATTCACTTAAGTGTACATTCAATTTTTAGTATATTTACAGAACTGTGCAGTTATCATCACAATTTAGTTTTAGAACATTTCTATCAGGCCAAAAAGAAATCTTGTGCCCATTTATTAGTCACTCCTCATTCCAGGCAAGCACTAATGATTTTTTTTAATGACCTGACACTCAGAGATAAGTAACTTGTCCGAGATCTCACAGCTAGTAAATAATAATTGTATTGTTAGACAATAAATGATACTGCCTTACCTTCACCAATATTTATTGTTTTTTCTCACTCCCTCTTGTATATAAACTCCCTATTTGCAACCCACTGTCTCTTGCTTGCCTCTCCTCCCTCAAAGAATGCTGAGGGGTTTCCCTGAATCGGAAGAAGCAGTATACAGCAGTCTATGTCTCTGGAAACTTTTTCCTGTGGCCAGATCTCCAGGGAAAGTGCCAGGCCAGCTTGGGCCTTGGTATAGGTTAAATGGTCTTTGCTCTCCCTCTTCCCAGGCAGATTTGGGGTGGGCCCCAGGCCCCATTCCCGCCTCTCTTCCGCCAGCTTGGGTGGAAATGGTAACAGATGATGCAGTCCAAGCCCGGAAGGGTGGAAGCTGGGAGGGTAAAATTAGTAACTCTATAGCTGAGGCCCTTAGGCCCAACTGCCAGAGTCAGGCACTTCTTGGAATGCTAGCTTCTCCCCCACTTCCTCTCCAAGTTACCTTGTAGATGACTAGAAGAGAAAGTGGGGGTGGGGGGGTGGAGATCCTGCCTTTCTGGGTCTCCTTCCCTACTTTCAGCAACATTCTTCTCAGCTTTCCCCAGTAACGGTTCAGCAGCAAATGAGTTCTTAGCAAGTTAATGAGGGGATGGGCATGTAGGCACACAAAGGTTCTTCCTCCTGTTTCTCAGGTACCAAAAATGTAAGCCAGGGAGAAAGAGATGGGTTTGGAAGAATTCAAGTTCTGGCTCAAATCTAATTTACCCTTTACAACACCAAACAGGTTAAGACCCCAAGAGCCCTGTATTTCCAATATTAGTCACCACCAAGTTGTTGTCGTTGTTTCCAGTAGTGTGGGAGTGAGATTACTTTCTGGGGAAAAGAGGGTGCAGGCATATAGAAATATAGAAATGGCAAGAATGGCTGAGTTTTTCTTATGTCTCCTTTAAGAAAACATCCTATTAAAACCCCTGGTAAAAGAAACAAAGGGAGAAGAAAGGGAAAAGTCACTGGAGGGAGCTCAGTCCTGCCACCCACCTGGGGGCCCTCTGGCTACCAGTGTCCTTGGAGGGGGTTCCTTGGATTCAGCTTCTCCCACTAAAGTAGATTTTCCCCACCCTGCTTACAGCTCCAGATGTCTGAGGGTCCTCAGCTGCCAAGACCTGAGTCTTGGGTGTCAGAGGCAAGAAAGCACAGAAATATAGGTTGGGCCTTATATGGCTTTCTGTGCTTACAGTGGCCTAAGGGTCAGGACTAACGTGTGGTGTGGTATCCATGCTGTGGCTGAAGATGTAGCACTGCCTTCCCCCAGAAGGCTCCTGAGCTGCCTCCACTTTTCCTTTGGCATAAATGTGCTGGAAATGACAGTGCCTGGTGGTACCCCTGCCGAGAGCCCTGCCTACTCCTTTCTCTTTTCTGCTCTGGCCTCCCCACCTCACCAGCTTTTTGCCGTTCCCTAGGAGCTCTAGAGACCCAGGACCATGGACAATTTCAATAGGAACCAGGTAGGCCCTGGATGCAAGACCCAAGTAATGGTGCAGGTGAGTGGGGTCGGGGCCATTGGGTAAGAGGGCTGTTGGTGAGAATGGGTTTGGCTCCTCTATCCACCTGTGGTCCCTGCCCATGGATGACAGCTGCAGTTCCTCTCTGCCCTTCCTCAGGTCCCAAGCTTATTAACAGCTAAGTCTTTATTTGAATCAAGTTAATTGGTTTACCCAGAAAATATCCTTTGAAAGTCCAGAAGCAGTTTACAGATTGACCCTGAGCTGTATTTCATGCCCCTGCCCTCTCTTGTGATTTAGTTTAACCGGGGCAAGCATTGGCCAAGTGGATTGCTACAGATAAGTCTACAGGACAAGTCTTGATTGGCTCTCCTTTACAATACCCTCTCCTCTTATCCAGTACCTCCCTGCTCCCCTTACTTTCTCCTTGTTTCTGTCTTAATAGACAAAAGGGTCAGTTAAGCCAAGACTCGAGATAAATCTGGTGGGACGAGTTAGTGGCCTAAATTCAGATCTAATTACAATTTAGTGGAATAATGCTCTGTGCAAGATTTTGTGTTAAGACTTTTGACATCCTCAGAGCCCTTTGGAAAGGGCAAGTGCTGGAGAGAGTACTGGTGTGACTGGGACTAGGGTGGTAAATTACTAGCCTGGAGTCTCTAATGATGCTCAGCCCCCATCCCTACTCCTGCAGAAAGGACCCTTGGACCTGATTGAGACAGGCAAAGGGCTGAAAGTACAAACAGACAAACCCCATCTGGTGAGCCTGGGCAGTGGGCGACTCAGCACAGCTATCACCTTTCTGCCGCTGGAAGAAGGTAAGTTGAGGGGTGCCCTTCTGCCACCCTTCCATTCTTACAGACATTCCTGTCCTAGGGCCCAGGCATGTGTTAGGGCCCTTCTGCTATCTGTTGACAGTGTTAACCTCCCCTATATGGGAGGCTGTGCCACTCTACCCCACCAGTTTGCTTCCCTTGTCTCTGCCTCCACAGACTGCGTGCCCTCTTTGGTAGATAATCTGGCTCATAACAAGGATTAAAGATCAGTTTAAAAACAAGGAGGAGAGCACTGACACAGGATAGCACATTGCTTTTAGCAACTAGTATGGCCAAGAAGAGAGGGGGCCTTACTTCAGGGCAATGCTTGGCATGAGAGAAGGTACTGGTAGAGAATGGAGAGAAGGGAGTAGTAGGGGCAGACCTTTCAAAATAAGGCCCTGGCATAGCCCTTTCACTTTGCAGCTTCTGCCCTTACTCTTCTCTCCTGGTTACTCTTGTTGCCTCGGTGATACTACATTCCCTACATTCTCTAAATACCAGTCCCAGGGGCTCTGCCAGGGGAGGGTCTGTTCACGCAGAAGCAGTGAGGGTAGGGTTGCACTAAAAAGAGAGGGAGTAAGGGAGGGCAAAGGTTGAAGGTGGCAGAAGGGAGGGAGAGAATAAAGAGAGAGAGAAGGAGATTTAGAGGAAAAGCAGTGGGGGCGGGGGTGGAGGGGGCGGGTATGATGAAGAAGACAAAAGACCTAGGGAGGGAGAGTTGGAAGGACTAAGGAAAGGTCTGCAGAAAAGAAACCCCCCTTCTCTATTCTATCTGTGGAGTCCGAATACTATTGTGGTCTTGGGCTTCCCATTTCTGGTCTAGCATTTTCTCTGCCTGAGAAGAACTTCTACCACTTATTGTCAGAACCAGGCTCAGAGGCCCAAAAGGGGTGGCCAGTGTTGGCAGTGATTCTCCCTAGAGTAAGAGGTGGAAATATATTTCTACTGTGGCTCTCCTTGCCCTGTTCCTGCCTTCATAGCCTGGCAACCCTCTGACTCAGTTTGCCTCCTATTTTCAGGGAGGACAGTGATTGGCTCTGCAGCCAAGGACATCTCACTGCAGGGTCCGGGCCTGGCTCCAGAGCACTGCTACATCGAGAACCTGCGGGGCACCCTCACCCTCTACCCTTGTGGTAATGCCTGTGCTATTGATGGACTCCCTGTTCGACAGCCCACCCGGCTCACTCAGGGTAAAGTTTGATACCCCAAAAATAGGGGACTTCTGTTTAAAAGCTTGTGCATAATAGGTGCAGGGGAAGCCTGCTGTGTTTGTTGCCATGGTAAATGCCTGAGTGGCCATATTGGGGATGGGGTGTTCAGGCGCATCTGATGTGCCTAAACAATACCCCAAACCCCTTTGTCATCCGGACTTGTCTTCAGCCTGCTTTTCCTTTCTGGTCACCCCCATCTTTCTTCCCTACACCACTGGAGAGAGAAGAGGTTCCAATTTCTGCTATCAAAAGGCATGGGGAGTGGTGCAGTGGTTATTAGCAGTTGTTAAGGGAGAGCAATTGGAACAGCAATAAGGAGAACAATGGGGAGCTGTGGTCTGAAAAGCTGTACAGGTCAGGGAGAGGAGGACAAAACCCCCTGAAGGGGATTGGGCAAGGGCAAAACATGATTGCAAAATCTGAGGACATGCCAACTCCTGTTAAAAAGCTGTTGACAGTAGATTTTGGGTCATGAATATGGTTACCACTCTGTTTCCCAAAGCAAAAGGCCATTCTATTGTGTAAGGTAACTCTAAAAACTGGGCTTCTAGTTACTATGGTGACCAGGCAGGTAAGGTTTTGACCCATGTGGCACTTTGACAGAACAAATGTGTCAAATTTGTTCTGGGCATCAATTTCTATGGTTAATCATCATATTAGGGGAATGAGAATTGGGCTGGAGTACAGGTAGGGTTAACATGAGGATGGGAGTTTGGGGCTGAGCCTGGCTCTGAGCCAGAGGACTGATATCCTGGCATCGTTTTCTGGGTACTATTACCTCTTACTGGTTGGAAGCTCCTTTGCAGTAGAAATTCCACTCGGTTCACTGTTTCCCCTCCCTCCTTCTGTTCACACCCCTTGGAGTCTCTTTAAATGCTACTTCCTTCACAGCTGACCCAGTAGGCCCAACCTTGCCCTACTCCTTTCCTTCTCCCCTTGGGAGTGTCAGGTGGACAACTGACTTCAAGGAGGCAGGCCCACCACCAGCAGCAGGCAGGCCCTTGTTTCCTCCAGGGCTTCTAAGTCTCTGATTCCTGGATGAGAAGAGGAATCCCCATATATTGGGACTTTGGCTGTGATGCCATCTGGTTCCTGATAGTCCTCTTCAGTCTCCAAGAGAGTATCTTTCCCAAGATTTGGGCACATGGAAGTGAAAGCAGCAAGGAGAGGTTGGGGCAGAGTTCAAAGAAGGCTAGAGAAAGAGCCCATCCCTTCCTACGCTGGCCCCAAATCCCTCACATTCATGGGCAAGAACATCATTCCCCTATGTTGTGAGCAGGATAGAGGAACCGATGCTCTGTAGTCCTCTCCTGCCCACTTTTCCCAGTGCATCACTTAGCTCCCTGAGAAGAGGGAGGGCCTGGGCCAACACGGAATTCTTAGGCATTTCCTGTGGCCCCAGTGACCCCCAATTCTTCCCTGGCCAAAAGTCTACCCTGCCAAGTATGTACCCTCCTACTCTCTTCTGACCCTAAAGCCCCTTCCCTTTTTCTCCCTCCCATCCCTATAACCTTCTTGTCTAGACTTGCCTGTCCAAGAAGCTTGGCAGCCTGGCAAGGGGTAGGCAGAGGCACAAAGGAATGGGTGTTCTTCTCCCAGCGCTCCCCCTCCCCTAGGCTCCAGGAGCTGAGGGTTTCCTTGTCTCATCTCTGGAGCAAGGCACCAAGCCCAGCCCTGCCTGGCCCCACTCCGGACATTCTTGGGAGTGCGTTTCCCTGGAAACTGGGTGGCTGGGGGTGGGGCAGGGTGCATGTGCTATCTCTGTGTGTCTGGAGTGTGTTTATGTATCTCCGGATGTGTTTGTGACTCTGGGCTTGTGTATCTCTTGTGTTTGTGTCTTTCCTTGTGTTTATGGATCAGAGTGTTCAAGTGGGGGGCAGGAGTAAACTCAGGACTGATGGTACTCCTATGTGTCTATGAGAACTCATTGGCCACATGCCTATCTGTGGGCATACATGCAAGAGGATCATTTTTCCTGTCTTGTTCCCCTGATCCAACCTTGTAGAGGGGACATTCCTCTTTGAAAAACAGAGGGCTACCCTAGAAACAACAAAGAGACTGCTCTGGCTGGGCCAGGCCTTAGATGCATCATTCTGGGCACTGTGCTCAGCCATAGGCAACTTGGAGAGGCACACAACATGACTGACAGAGATGGCAGTGACAGGCTCTTCTAGCAGGAATATGCCTGGGCCATGGATAGGGGGAGGTGGGCAGAAAGCAGATGCCAACCTTTAATTAGAGCTATGGACATGGGAACCTGAAGTGAGGGAGCCAGGAAGATCTTGATTCATATCAAGGTATCTTGGTACATCCCTTGCTGCCTTCTTCTTTACAGAGCAAGAGGTGGAACTGGGAATAGGACCAAGGAAATGAGGAATAATCTTAGTCTGGGTTTAGGCTGCCCCACCCTGGGACCACGTTGCCAGACCACATGAAAGATCTGGGAGAGGATAGGAGGGGAGGGCCCAGAAAGCCACACACTCAGGGCCCACACTGTCTAGATGTAGGTCCCCATCCACTCCCAGCATTTGCTGTCAGCCCTTTTATCCATGTCTCCTCCACTCCCTAAGTCCCTCATTGGTGGATAGGGGCTTGTGTGAGGGCCAGCAGGGGAAGCTCCCTGGGACATGGCTGGGAGCCAGGGTTCCTGGGTTATCCAGTTGCCTCCCTCTGAGATCCAAGATGCTGAGCCCTTTCTTTCCCACCCAATTATCAGTTATTCCTCCTGTAAAATGGGAGTGAAGCCTTCCAACTGTCTTTTGTTATAAAGCTGATAAATATCTTGACTAATAAAGTTCAAAGGAAGGAGAGAAAAAGCAAAGGCTCCTATCCTAGCTCCCCAATTCTTGTGCCTGCCTCCTGCCCAATTTCTCACTGGCAGGTATCCTCTCTGTCTGGGTCTGTCCAGCTGGCCATCGCAGTTTCCAGACGGATGAATCACTCTTCCCGAGAAAAAAATGTTTAAAGGCTCCCCCTATTTTGCATTTCTTCCTTTTCCTTCAGAAGGCAAATAAGATGCATGTACACGTGTGAGTGTGTGAGTGTGTGAGTGTGTGTGAGTAGTATGGTAGCATGGGTAGGTGTTCAGCAAGGGTGGAAAAATCTTGATTATTCCTGACTTGATTATTCCTGACTTTTGATTTCAGAGTTTCTCCAGGGACTGAGTGAAAGGATATCTATGTCTGAGTAAGTGTGTAACTAAGAAGTGGGTTGGTGCCTGTGGGGTTGTGTGTGTGAGAGATGGCATGTTTAACTGAGATGTTTGTGTGACTCAGAGTGTGCATAGCCAGAGGTGTTTGTGTGACTGAGCAAGTATTGGTGTGTATCTGAGAGAAAATGTAGATGGCTGTGAGTGCTGGTCATATTGAACGTGTCTGAGAACACAGTGTGTTCCTTAAGGTTCTGGTGTTGAGAGACCAGGTCCCTGGAACAGGAGGAACTCTCTGGGGCCCAGGCTGGGTGGTAGGTTCTTGCCTGGCCCAGAACCTCATCCTTCCCCTGGGAGCTTCAGAGGCAGGTGGCATTGTGTTTCCCAGATGGAAAGCATACCTCAGTGAGGCGGGAGAGCTCTTTGCTGGGGTTAGTACAACTGGTGATTGGGTTGGAAGGAGGTAGGGTTGGCATCTGGAGCCCCAGGGAAATGGGCTGACTCAGAAGGAGCAGTGCCTTGGTCTAGCCTGGGTAGTAGGGTGAAGTGCATTGCTGGGAGTGCGGAGAGGGGAAAAGGGGCTGAGAAGAGGAGGTGTTTAGGATGAAGACAGGAGCTGGGCTCAGTGTTGCTCACACTGCACAGAGCACTGCCTTGACCTGAACTCGCAGCCCAGGAGGGACCTTGTCACAGTGGCAGACTGAGAGCTGGACCTAGTGACCTATCTGCGAGTTCCGTTCTTCTCTCTGATATATGGAGCCATGGAATGTCAGATTTTAACCCCTGCTATATTTGAAGCTAACCTCTTCTTTCTGTAGATAATGCCAGAGGGTATGACTAGCCCAAGGTGACCAGCCAGTCAAGGCTGGGCTGGCCCCATCCCAAACCTCCGGTTACTTCCTACCACAGAGGACTCTCAGTGAGACCCTGCTTCTCCTCACTCCTGTCTTCTGGCTCTCTCCTCCTGACTCTTTACCCTCTGGTCTCTATATTTACCTTTCACCTTTATTTCTGTCATCTCCCTTGAACCTTTCCACCCTGCCCGACTTCTCCTCCGGCCCCTTGCACCAGAATCCCAAACCTGCTCCCTCCCCGTATCCTCGCGCCCCGCCCTCTCCATCCCGCTCCCCTCACCGCTCCTCCATCACTTCCTCTTCCCCTCCTCCTCTCCTTTGTCCCTCCCCCTGGCTCCCTTCCCCCGCCGCTGGTGGCCGGTCCGCCCCTCCCAGGGCTTTGGAGGCTGCTAGCTACCGCGCTGCTAGCTGCTCGGAACCTGGAGTGGGCGCGCGGGAGGTCGGCCCGCCCCCTCAAAGGCCTGGGGCGGGCCGGGACCTGGATGGAGGGTCCGAGCTAGTGGGGGCGAGCGGCCCGAAGGTCCCGGTTCTGCGGTGAGTCCTCAGCCGGGGGCCTGCCGCAGCCCCCAAGCAGCTAGGCGTGGAAAAGCGCTGGCTGGGCGGGGACTGAGGCGGGGGCGGGCGCGAGCAGGGGTGGTGGTTCTCTGGCTCGTCTTTGGGAGCTTGAGGCTGTGAGACTAGATTGTGTGAGCCTTGATTGTGTGATCCTTGAACATTTTGAGTGGGAGGCCTGGGCTTGGGGCCACTCCTCAGTGGGGCAAACTTCATCTTCTCTAACGCTAGACAATCTCTTCCATAGGACCCGCCTCCGGATAGGGTTGAATGAAACGTCCTAGTTAGGATGAGGGGACCCTGTGTTACGGCTAAGAGGTGTCTCTGATAGAAAGGGCCAAGGCCCTTACTTCCGCCTTCCCTTCATCTTAGTCTCTCTTTGGCCAGTCCATTCTATTTGTGTGGCCAAGAGGGCAGTGACTGTGCTCTGTGAGTAAGTGAGCACGTATGCCTGTGTCTGTATATTTCTGTGTGTGTGTGTGTGTGTGTGTGTGTGGTGTTTCCCCCCTGTCTCTCAGAGATAGAATGGATCCCCACCCCCGTTTTTTTTTCCCTCCAGATGTGCAGCTCCTCTCCTCCACCCACCTGCACACTGCTTGGCCCTGAGCCCATTTGGGGATTGAGGTGGGGGCGGGGCTCGGACCACAACTTTGCTTGGATGAGAAGGGGTTCTTTGGTTTCCAGAGTGGACTGACTTTTGGAGGTGTGGGGCAGGAGCAGGTAGAGAGGTTTCTTCCCAGAAATAGGCTGGCCAGGCCCCTGCAGGCATGGGACCAGAGTTGGGGCCCCCTGAGTGCAAATAGAAAGTTAATTTGGGCAAGAGTTGGGCTGCTCTCAGTCCTGCTGCCCTCTTGCCTGCTCTATTAATACAGATCCAACTTTGCTGCCTAGCATCACCTATTTATAGCCTAGAGGCAGCATAGCCACACCCCCCTGTTTGGAGTGTGAGGAGCAGAGAAGGGGGCAGGGAACTCATAGCTGTAGTGGCAACGCTAAGGGTCTCTAGGTGCCCACAGCCTCCTTGAGTGGGCCTTGCACTGATGGGCTGGAATCCACCCAGACTCCCCACCTCTTTCCCAGCCTAGACTGTGTGGTCAGGCTCCTGATCCCCCTCCCCCGCATCAACCTAGGATTGAGTGGGTCTGTCTAGACCCTGTGAACTCATCATTAATTAGCACATTAAATGGCTGAAAGGAGGAGGAGGGGCCGTTGGGGCTTTTTCTGAAACAGCTGTGGTTGTAATTAGGTGGACTGGTGGTTGGCTATTATTTATTTCCATTATGATTACCCTGGGATCAGCTTCTCTGATTGGTGACTTGGCAGGGAAAGCTTCCCCCTCTCCTAACCACCCATCAGCCTTTAGAACTGTTGGTGCCTGCCTGGGAGGGCCCAGAGATGGGCCAAAGAAGTAGGTGGCTTTGTCCACTATAGTTATCTGCTATGGACTTCTCAGTCTGCTAGGCCTGCCCTGCCAACAGCAATGCCTTGCGTTCCAGCAACAGGCTTTTCAGTGTGGGGCCTGCTAAGGTACCCACGTGGCCTGGGATGCCCCATGTCCTTGTGGCCTGCTTGAGCTGAACTGTCTCAGCGTCCAGGAATGTAGACTTCCCTGCCAGTCTTAGCTCATATTGGCATGAAGTTTGGGGTGCCAAATGGCACCAGACTGGGTAGACCAGAGGCTGGGGGCAAGGGCCAGGGATGTGAACAAATTGGAATATTGGGTGGAATATAGGGAGTATGAGGGTTCTGGTTTCTTCCAACATAGCATCTTTTTCAGGAGCCCTCTAGCACCTGGTGTGGCCAGGAGGAGGAGTTCTGCCAGCCAGGCCTAGGTGCCTTTGGCACACCTGCTGCTGTGCACACTCCCAGTGCCCCTGGCTACATTTTCCGGCTTCCGCGTATCCTCCTCCTTCCATGCACTCACACTTCCAGGACAGGACTGGACTTGTGTCTGCTGCCTGGGAATGTGCTTGGCTGAGCCTAGACCCACTGGCCTAGGCTTGGCTACATTCCATGGGGAGACGTTGAAGGATGTCAGGCCAGAGGGTGTGTTGTCAGAAAGAGAGTGGTGGCCACTCCTACCGTTGGAGCCAGGAAGCAATTTCTGATCCCTGTGGGGACATCTGAGTGATCTGTGGTTTTTCCCTGTCCCCCATCCTAGAGCTTTGCTGTGATCCTGGAATTTGTTACCTTTCTAACTTACCCTTCCACCCAAGGGACCGATAGATAGTCATGGGTGCAGGCTGGGTTGAAGAGATGAGCATGTCCATGTTCTCTGAAGAAGCTTCTCCATTTACAGAACATTTTCACATGCACTGTCTTATTAACTCTGCGAAGTCAGTGGTATCGTCCTCATGTTTCTGATGAAAAAACTACACTCAGGGAGGTGAAGTAACTTCACCTGAAGATCTCTGAGCTGGTAAGAAGAAGACTTAGGACTAGTACTTGGATCTTGGGACTCTGCCCTGTGCTATTGAGCCCTGCCAGTGCCTGTCTCCAGCACAGGCGAGGTCAGGCGTGGACCTTGTGGATACTGTAAGTGCAGGTGGAGATGGCTCTTTGGAGCCTGGGGTGAGCCTGCTAGTGCTGTGGGGTGAGGGTTGCCTTACCCCTGCCTCCCCTTCTAAGCATTTTCTTTCCCTGAAGGCTGTATGTTGTGCCTGGGTCAATCTACCTTCCTCCGCTTTAACCACCCGGCTGAAGCCAAGTGGATGAAAAGCATGATTCCTGCCGGGGGCCGTACTCCTGGGTCTCCGTACAGTCCTGGCCCAGGTATGTACCCAGTTGGGGCAGGAGATTGGGTTGGTGGTAACCCCTGGACATTCTTCCTCTTCACTCACTCTAGCCACTCTTGTAGTGTCAGGGCAGGACAATACCCATGATCTGGGCTTGCTACCATCTGCCATGGGCCAGTGGTGGAGAATGCCAGGCAGTCTGGCTACTATGAGAGAGCCAAGAAGTGCTGCTTGGCTGAAATTGGGAAATTGGGAAATTGGGAAATGTGCCTGAGAAATGGAGGGCTCTGGCAGCCTGTGTCCCGTTGCTCTGGAAGATACAACCTCAGCACCTGGGACCCTGACCCTCTTGTGTTACAGCCAGGGAGCCTCACCCCAAGGGGCAGAAGGAAGCATTAGGCTGAACCTTTATAAGCTCTGGTGGGTCCCACCTGCTGGTGATCTTGTCCTTGGGCCCTGCCCCACCCCCAGGCCATGCCATACCAGGCCATGCCAGCTGATGACTCAGTGGAGCAGCTGCAGTTTATGTGTGAATTATTGATCCCCAGAGGAGAGCTGGTGATTGTCTCAGGGAACTGGCACAGCTTCCCTCAGCCCAAGTGCTTAGGGGGTCAGTTGTAGACCAGGAGGCTGCCAGTGAGCTTCCTCTCTGAGACTTTGCATGGGCATTCGGATGGCTGTGGGATGACAGGTGTCAACATAGTATTGGGACAGGTGGACATACATGTCAGGTACACCTAACAGAGTGGCATTGGTGGCTTAAGTGAATAGTCTAGGGATCTGAGGAAAGATGGGTGGTCACTGGAAACACCAATATCCATGGTAACCCCTTCGAATGAGGTCCTCTACAGTCCCCATAACTTTGGACCCAAACTCAGTCTTGCAAAGCCTTTCCCTTCTCCTCCTCCACCCCTCAGTCTTTTCTAGCCTCTTGGGAGCTCAGAAGCCTGGGCTCCCTGTCCACTCCCTGGTTAGCTTTATCCTGCCTCCATCCTAGCCTTGCCATGCTACTCCCTCAGTTTTTTAGGGCAGTGGTTCCAGGGACTCCTGGTTGGTTGACCAGGACTAGGGCAGGGCAAAGGCTGGCTCTTGCTGGTGTGGCTTAATAGGCTAATTGGAGGCACTGAGCTGCACCTAAGTGCTAGTCGCCTGGCTTCCAGGAACTATCAGTTCCCTCCTTTGCCTCCGATTGTACAAACTGGTGCAGCATATACCCCTTGCCCATCCTTGGAGGCTTTGTGTGTGTTTTTTCCTGGTCTTGGTTGCTGTGTTGGGAGGCCCTATTTCCTATTAGACTGGAACCCACCCTGGAACTTTTGGCCAGCTTCATAGCTGCCCCCATCCCTTTTGCAGAATCTTTACTTGTTCTTCCTAAAGGAGAGGTATAGGAGGTTGGAGAAACTAAGGCAGAGAGGAACCTAGTCTTGGGATGAGTCAGTAACAACTAGGCCTAGAAGTACCTGGCATTATTGCCAACTCTGTACTAAATTATAAAATGTTAGAGGCAGAAGATATTTGCCCATCCTCTTCCTTTACAGAAGGGGAAACTGAGGACAAAGTGACTTGGGTAAAGTTGCACAGCAGGTCAATGGTAGAGCTAGCACCAGAACCCAGATCTCCTGGCTTCTTCTCTGAAGTCTTTGCAGCCCAACTTTGCTGGAAGGAGGTGGGGTAGTGCTTATGCTCTTATGCATATGCAGCTCCCCAGAATCGAAGACCAGGGCCTGAGGCATCTTTGCATTTCCCTTGAGCAGAATCAGAAAGCCTGGTGAATGGGAACCATACCCCACAGCCTGCAACTCGGGGACCCTCTGCCTGTGCCAGCCACAGTTCCCTGGTGAGCTCAATTGAGAAGGACCTGCAAGAAATCATGGATTCACTGGTGCTAGAGGAACCTGGAGCTGCTGGCAAGAAGCCTGCCACAACTTCCCCACTGTCGCCGATGACTAATGGTGGTCGTTACCTGCTGTCCCCCGCAACCAGCCCTGGTGCCATGTCTGTGGGTTCCAGCTATGAGAACACCTCTCCAGCCTTCTCTCCACTCTCCTCACCAGCCAGCAGTGGAAGCTGTGCCAGCCACTCACCCAGTGGGCAGGAGCCAGCATCTTCCACACCCCCACTAGTGCCTGCCCGTTCCTCTAGCTACCATCTGGCCCTGCAGCCCCCACAGTCCCGACCTAGTGGTGCCCGCTCCTCTGAGAGCCCCCGGCTGGGCAGGAAAGGGGTTCATGAGAGGCCTCCCAGCCCTGGCCTCCGGGGTCTGCTGACAGACAGCCCTGCATCTACTGTCTTGGCGGAGGCCCGCAGAACCACTGAGAGCCCCCGGCTATGTGGGCAGCTGCCTCTGGTGGCTATCAATCTGAGTGAATACTCGGCTTCCGGTGCCCACAGTCAACCCACCAGCATTCCTGGCAGCCCCAAGTTCCAGTCTCCAGTCCCTGCTCCCCGAAACAAGATTGGCACACTTCAGGACCGCCCTCCCAGCCCTTTCCGTGAGCTTCCAGGCGCTGAGCGGGTATTGACAACCAGCCCCTCACGCCAGCTGGTGGGCCGAACATTTTCAGATGGTTCAGCTACCCGCACCCTGCAGCCTCCTGAAAGCCCCTGCCTGGGCCGACGGGGCCTGGACAGTATGCGAGAACTCCCTCCCTTGAGCCCGTCTCTGTCCAGACGAGCTCTCTCCCCCATGCCCTCCCGGAATACTCCAGATCCCAAACTAACTAGGGAAGTGGCAGAGAGTCCCCGGCCGCGGCGCTGGGCAGCCCATGGGACTTCACCAGAGGACTTCTCCCTGACACTGGGGTCGCGGGGCCGGAGGACACGGAGCCCCTCACCCACACTCGGGGAGTCCCTGGCACCCAGCAAGGGCAGCTTCAGTGGCAGGCTGAGCCCAGCTTACAGTTTGGGCTCTTTGACTGGGGCTTCGCCCCGTCAGAGCCCCCGTGCCCAGAGGAAACTCTCCAGCGGGGACTTACGGGTGCCTGTCACTCGAGAGAGGAAAAATAGCATCACGGAGATCAGCGACAATGAGGATGACCTCCTGGAGTACCACCGGCGGCAGCGCCAAGAACGGCTTCGGGAGCAGGAGATGGAGAGGCTGGTGAGCAGATGCCGGGGAGTCTGTGGACATCCACGGCAGGGCCTCTGCCAGGGTGTGGGCAGGCCAGCTGGCAGAGTGGGAGGGGCCCATGTGCAGGGCCTGTGCTTCTCAAGCTTTCCCACTTCCAAGATACATAGTAGGGACCAGTATCTCAAGGTTCTGGTGCCCTGAAGAACTTTTTTTGAAGTCTCTAAGGCTTTAAATTCCTGCTAATTTTGCATTTATTCTATAATATAGCTTTGGTTTTAATGTATAAATTAAGTTTCACATTATTTACCTGAATTCAGGGAAGCTCTAGGAAAACATACCACATTTATGGTTGAGGTTTTGCATCTCTCAGTTTGAGAAGCAGGTCTTAATGATGAGAAGGCTGAGGCCAAGAGAGAAGAATGGGTTTGTCCAAGGTCACACAACAAATTCTGGCAGAGGTAGAATTAGACTCCAAGTCTCCTGTCTTTCCAAGTCTTGTTCTTTAGAAAAGCCCCTGGTCCTTCTTTCTTGCTTCACTTTGGCATCTATTAATGGGTGGGGTCATCTGAGAATTTGGGCAACAGAGAAGAGGAATAGAATAGGATAGGCAGCCCCTGGCTTGACCTGGGCCAGCCAGTGTAATTGTGATTGTGTGTACTGTTGTGCATTGGGGGCTGGGTGTGGCTCTGGGCAGCTGTCCTAGAGATAGCATCTGAGCTGGATGGGGGCTGGGATTCACCAGATAGCACAGGGAGCTCAAGGGACTCTGGTGTGTACACACTCGAGCATATGTACAGGAGAATGGATTTTGCCCTTTCTTTCTTGTGAGCAGAAGAACCAGGTTCCTAGGGGAACCAGGGACCCTGGGATTGTTTTGAGGAGAATCAGAATTGAGGTTTGTCTGGACACCCTTTCAGAAGAGGTAGGGACAGCTTTGAATAAGGTGAGGGTGTCGGAAAGTGTTTATGTTGGGTGAGAGAGAGATGAGGCAGGATCTCCAGTCTTCTGTTACTGTATCTTCCCTTCACTGTCTAG
Organism: Pteropus vampyrus; assembly: GCF_000151845.1. NCBI lineage: Eukaryota > Metazoa > Chordata > Mammalia > Chiroptera > Pteropodidae > Pteropus > Pteropus vampyrus. The sequence continues at coordinate 256,651 of NW_011889414.1, forward strand.
ATGAGAAAGCTTGGTCCACCCTAGGGGCTCATCTTGGAGAGGGGGCAGTGAGCCTGGCAGAGTAGTGGGTCTAGCCTCCCCCAACTCCTCCATTCAGACTCCTCACCCTTGCACATAAGCACACACCTTACCACCAGCCCTGACCTGTCCCACCTGCCACTTTAAATCTTGGAGGCTGCCTGCCCTGCCCCTCCCACCTCACCCAGGCTACTTATCTGGGTCCTGGCGTAAGGGCGGGGGCACTGGCCCAGCCTCCTGGCTGCTGAGGCTCTGTTCCTGTTTTGTTCTTTTTGCCATGGAACTGGGCAAGCAACAGGAGGGAAGCTGGGTAAGTGTATGGGGGCTCATGGCCAAACTGTACATTGTGAAAAACATCTGAGGTAGAGGGACCCCAGAGAGTCATGGGCGTTATGAATGGGAGAGGGGGACACAGACCTGGAGCACGATTGTACTTTCCCTCCTAGGCCCCTGGGCAATATCTGGGTGTGCTGTGTGTGGGGATGGAGCAGATTAAGTGGAAGGGCCGTGGAATACTCATGGGCCTGGTCTTTTAAGGGCATGTGACCACTTACTCTGTCAGGAAGGAGCCAGGAGCCGAGGGCTGCCTGAAAGTGAATTGGAGTTGAGGTGAAGATGAGGAGGATTATGGCCCATGTCTGTCTGGCAGGCTGTATACATGCTGAGCACACCTTTGTGCAAACTGTGCCCCTCAGGTCCCTATGGATCCGTGGGTCTGTTTTCTAGCCCTGTGTGTCAGTCCCTACCTGTCTGTATGCTAGACAGTGTTTATCTTTGTGAGTGTGTCAGTGTGCCTTTGTACATGTCAGGGCTGGTGTCTTTGTGTGCACCTGTCTGTTAATGTAAGTCCAGGGCACAGGTTGTATCCTTGTGTGTCAGTGCTGGTATGTGGGGGTCTCTCTGTGTGCCTTTGTGTCATGGATTTTCATGTATCTGTGTCAGCATGAACACCTGAGTGTTGATCTTTGTCTCATCTGGTCTTTAGTCTCTTTACCAGTGTGTGTTCTTATGTATGTCTGAGTGTGTCCTTGTGTGTCCACAAGGAAGCCCACCCTAGGATAGAATGAGAAGGGAAAGGAAACAGGAAGACGGGAGGGGTTAGCCACATGGGCAGGTGGCACAACAACCTGGTTCCTCCTGCTTACTTCTGGGGCATCCTCCTTCTCTCTGCCTCCTCAGACCTTGGGGTTGGGGCTCTCCTGACTCGCTTCTGAGTCTTGAGCCCCAAGTATCCTAGTTCTCTCTCCTGATGACACTGTGCCTAGCTTTAGCCCCACCAGGACCTTGCCTCCTCCCACTCATGCCCTGCTCTGTCTACCCTTCCCAGGAACGCCAGCGCCTGGAGACCATCCTGAATCTGTGTGCCGAGTACAGCCGGGCTGATGGGGGACCTGAGGCCGGAGAGCTGCTCAGCATTGGGGAGGCCACTGCAGCATTGGCACTGGCAGGCCGGAGGCCCTCACGAGGCCTTTCAGGGACCACTGGGGCCTCTGGGCGGAACAATGAGGAGCCTGGAAGTGCCACCCAACGCCTGTGGGAGAGTGTAGAACGCTCAGATGAGGAAAATCTCAAGGAGGAGTGCAGTAGCACTGAGAGCACCCAGCAGGAGGTGGGATATAGGGGGCTGGGTGGGATGAGGGGGCCAGGGTCAGACCTGCTAAGAGGCAGGGAGGCAGGCATATGTGGTGGATGCCAAGGCCTAGTGATGGAGAAGTAATTAAAGGATTGAGTTTGAGAAGAGATCAGGGATGAGAGGTGTAGAAACGAGGCAAGGAAGAGAGGGAGGTGTTGATGAGTTTACCAAGCTATAAATATGCTTTATGACTTATGTTTCCTTGGGGCTCCACCCAGGCCTGACACTCAGTGGTAAATCTTTATTCCATTCGAATGAACCTGCATTGCTCAGTTCAGCTGCCCTTTCCAAGTACCCTGAGGAATGGGGATCCATTCTCTTAGCATCATCTTGGAAGGCTCTATGCTTCTCCAGCTGATGGCTTCTCTCCTCTCCAGCACGAAGATGCACCTAACACCAAGCTCCAGGGAGAAGTGTTGGCCCTGGAAGATGAACGGGCTCAGGTGCTAGGGCGAGTGGAGCAGCTCAAGGTCCATGTGAAGGAGCTGGAGCAGCAGCTGCAGGAGTCAGCTCGAGAGGTGAGCCATGAGGGCCCTGGCTGGACTCTTCCTCAGGCAGAGTGAAGGCCCCCAGTGTGGCCTGAGTCCAGCTGCCTTGACTGGCCTTGATGTTGACCCTGGTGTTGTCCCCAGGCTGAAATGGAGCGGGCGCTGCTGCAGGGGGAGAGGGAGGCAGAGCGGGCACTGTTGCAGAAGGAGCAGAAAGCAGTGGACCAGCTGCAGGAGAAGCTGGTGACTTTGGAGACAGGCATCCAAAAGGAGAGGGACAAGGTAACCGATACCTGGCCTGGCTCAGTTCTAGGGGCCAGTGTCCTGGGAGAGAAGGAGAAATGCTTTCTCTGGGGCCTCTCACCCCTTTCCTCATCATCCTTCCTGCAGATCGGGTGGTCTCTGTGCCCCTCAGGGACAGGGGCCTTGTCCTCTGTGGATGGTCCAGCTTGGAAGGCACTGCGGGCTGGGCTGGTGTCTGGGGTCTCTGTGCTGCGTCTGGGTGCCTGGGTGCCTGCCATTCTGGGCCCTTCATGGCTCTTCTAGGAAGTACCAAAGCTCTTTCTTGGGCAGTGAGCACAGCCTGAAGGACTGGTGTTGGGGAATGATTTAGGTTTGTGTCCCTCCATCTGGAGAACATTTCCCTCCAAGCAAGCATGCCTCAGGTGCTCAGGACATGGTCTTTGGGAGATGGCCCTCAGGTTTCTGCTTCCCCTGAGCCTTCAGGATCTGCAGCCTCCCATCCCAGATGGTCCCAGCTCCTTCCCCTGCCCCTTTCAGATTTCGTGCCAGCCTGCAGGGGCCACTTCATCCCACAGGGGCCGTGCCAGCCACGCCCAAGATGCCCGACAGTATGCCAAAAGCTCTGAAGTGGTGAAGGGCCATCTATTTCTGGACTTGACAGTATTTTTCCAAGAATTAATTTTCCTGCTGGATTTTTGAGAGTGTCCTTCTCTGCCTCTCAGTTTTGAAGCTCTTAAAAATACTTTGACAATCTTCCCCTTTTTTTGAGCTTTGGCTCTGGCCCCCAAACCACACTCCCAAATTCTGTGCCAAATTAACTCCACGCTTACCAAATAGGCCTGCACTAACGTCCCCTCTAATCACTGTCCTGGGCTCTCCGCATGCCCCTAACTGCCAGTGCCACCCAGGCAGGGCTGAGCCATCCTGCTTTTGCACTAACTCCATGGGCACCTCTGTGCCCTTGGCCTCTTCCCCCTAATGTGGCCTTCTTCCTTTCTTGATGTGGGACCCCAGGGTTTTGATCAGAAAGGGGGCACAGCTCAACCTTACTCAATAGGGCATTAGCAGGATGGGGACAAGGTTGGAAGGAAATGCTTGGCTGAGGAGCTTCTCAGAACGAAGAGCTCTTCCTACTTTGAAAAGCCTGGGTGCTGCCGCCACAGACTTGGAGGGACCTGCTGTCCTCCAGCCATCTGCTTGCCTACCCTCCAGAGTGGAGGAGTCAGGAGGTCCAGTTGTGGGGGCATGGCTTGTGAAGGGCCAAGTCAGGGCTCCTGCCACACAGTGGCTACCCTTCCTACCTTCCCCCTTGGGGCTTCCGAAATTCAGATAACCCAAGGCGAGGGTGGGGATGGGTAACCTCTCCTTTTCTCCCCTGAGTCATCTAGCACATACAATATTATAAAGGCTGAGTCCAAGTATAGGGAAGTGCTTGGACTCTGAGAATTGGCTTGATCAGGTTCTCCTCTCCAAGGATAGGGGTGGGTATAAGGGCGGTCGAGGCAGGCTTCAGCATAGGGTCTTATTCCTGGTTGAAGCTCAGCATTTTAGAAAGAACCTTCCTAACCTCATTTTTCATTGACCTGGCATTGCCTGGAGTTCTCTCTGAGCCCAGTTATTTGGAGTGGTGGTGGTGGTGGTGGTGGTGGTGGTGGTGGTGGTGGTAGTGGTGGTGGTCTCACTCAGCTTCCCTCCCCAGCCCCCAGTCCATGGTCCCACTCTGGCTTTGGAATCAGTAGTCACAGTTTCTCCTCTGTCTGTCCTTTGGAGAGGTGACTCACCAGCTCCTCCCCTTCCCCCTCCCTGCCCTCAGAGGTGTCATCTCGCCCCAGACAGAGCCATCCACCTCCTCTCTGTACCCACTCCTAGGGCTCCTATTACCATGGCAACAGCTGAACTAATTGCAACCCTCATCCAGCTGAAGTTCAGCCTACTGTGCCAGCACCCTACCCCCACCATGGGCAGGAGGGAGGGAGGCCAAGGGAGTTGGGCTGGGGTCCCCTCCACTGCACTGCTGTAGCTTTAATGTCCTCAGCTCCTGATTCACACTCAACCCCCGGATTTAACCCTCACTCTCTCTACTCTTTTTCCCAGGGTCAAATTTTGGTCTCTGGGCAGTGGAAAGGGGGAGGTACAGGAGCTAGAGGCTTTTCGTTTATGTTGTAGAACCACCTTGGCCTTGACTGGTTTGGAGAGAAAACAGAGGGCCTTTTCTTAAGACCTACCCAAATGTTTCTAGTTCGAGGGACTCCAAGAGACCAAAATTTCTACCTGGGTTTCACACCTCTGCCTGCGGTACAGCATCCCCTGCACCTCTGAGTCCTGCCTTACACCTCAGCTCCTTGCTTCTCCCACTCTACTTCTTCCCTCTTTATTTCCTCTTTCTGTTGTTTTCTTTCTCTTCTCATGGTTTTCTACTCTTTTATTCCTCATCTTTTATCTCCTCTCTCCCACTCCCATTCCTGCTTTCCATTTCTCTCTCTCTCTCCTGCCCTTTTGCCCCTACCCCATGGTCCCTACCGCCTGCCGGGCCGGAGTTGAGGAGTGTGTGTTCTGTTTCTCCCCTGCGCCCCGCCCTCCCCTCCCCCTCCCGCCGACCAGGAGAGGGCGGAGCTGGCCGCAGGACGAAGGCACCTGGAGGCCCGCCAGGCGCTGTACGCCGAGCTCCAGACGCAGCTCGATAACTGCCCCGAGTCAGTGCGGGAACAGTTACAGGAGCAGCTGAGAAGGGTCAGTTTCACCAGCCCCTCTTCCCCGGCCCTGAGGGCCACCTGCCCAGAAGAGAGGAGAGCGGTGGGACAGGACCACCTGGGCCCTGCAGTACCTGCCAGACACCAGGGTCGGTACTGTGGTTTGGAGGGGACACGGAAGGATTGGGGGTGGGTCTATTTTCTTCTTTCTTCTGCTCCAGGCAGTGATGCCCTGTGGAAGGGGCAAAGCTAAGCAGAAGAAAGCAGGTTGGGTGGGGGCAGTTTCCTTCCCCATTTCCTTGGGTCCAACCCCCAGAACTCACACACCTCTGTGGCCTGGGCTTCCAGGCCCGGAGTGGTATTTCCGGCACCACCCAACCCCCTTTGTCACTGTTGTTCAAGGAGGCAGAGGCCTTGGAGACTGAGACAAAGCTCTTTGAGGACTTGGAGTTCCAGCAGCTGGAGCGAGAGAGCCGCGTGGAGGAGGAGCGGGAGCTGGCGGGCCAGGGGCTGCTCAGAAGCAAGGCCGAGCTATTCCGCAGCATCGCCAAGAGAAAGGTGTGCCCCACCCCTTTCCCTGGTACACAGTGCCGGGTGGAGTTGGAGGCCAGTGACCTGGGTTTGCATCCCAACTGATGAACTCATGAAAAGTTAACGTCCCCTTTCTGAGCCTCAGTTTCCCCATCATAAAACAAAAACAGTAATAGGCTGTTGGCGAGAATTAAACAAGGTGACGTATGTGAAGATAGCATAGGATATGATCTTAGTAAGCACCCAGCAAACAATAGCTATTGTTATTAAGCCTTGCCCTCCCCCCCGTCCCCCACCCCAGAGTCTTCCCGTGGAAAGTGGATTGGGCTCGCATTTGGACCTCAGCACTGGCTGGGCAGGGAAGTAAAAGGTGGAGATGGAGGAGGAGGAGGCTGAAGAGGCTTGTTCCTGCCCTGGTAGAGCTCTCTGTTGGATGGAAGTTTTGGGACAAAACTTCCAATACAAAAACCTGAGATCTGAAGATTAGAGCCAACCAGGGGTCCTAGAAAGACATCACCCAGGTTCCAGCCTTGGCTCGACCCTGGCTCCACTGAGCCATAAAGCAAAGGGATTGGGTATTGTATCCTGCCCAGTCCTGGAGCTCCAGATGCTGTGATTTCTCCTGATCTCAGCCAGAGCAGAAGAGGGTGGTGGGGCAGGGATGTGTGTGTGAATGTGGGGAGTAAAGTTGGGAGGAGACTTGTGTTAAATAAGAGTTAGGAAGATGTCAGGGAGGAGAATGGGATGATGGCTCAGGTGGCTTACATGCTCATGGCTGAGACTTGCATGTCCATGCACACACATGCATGCTTGTGCAGTTTGCCTGACTGTGGTAATGGATGGGAGGTGAGAGCATTGAGATCTGGGAAGTGTGTCAAAAAGTGGTGAGTTGGGTGCATTATGTCTAGCCTGTGTTTGGGGTAAGTGGAGAGCTGCTGAACTGCCCCCGGAGTTCAGATCCCTTGCTTCTCTCCCTGAGCTGCTCTGCCTTACAAATGCATCCACTAACAGATGTGAGGCAGATGCAAGGAAGGAAGAAAACTAGCATTTCCCCAGCACGTGAGTGTGTACCAGGAGTCTTCCTTGGGATATCTCAAGCTGACTTTAGGACGGTCTCCTAAGTCCAGCACTCTTATCCCCATTTGATATACAAGGGCTCAGAGAAGCTACAGATTTGCCTCAAACCTCTCATCTTATAAGCTGCAGAGTCAGAATTAGGACCTAGGCCTGCCTGTCCCCAAAGCCCCTCGTTCCTTCTGTACTGTACTGCACTGGGGTTGAGGGCTGGCACTTCTCTGGCCTCTTCCTCTTTCCTTCTAGAGAGACTGCCTCAGGGAGCCTTAGATCAGCTGATCCCATCCCTTTGAGATCCTGTTGGGTATTTGCTCCAGGTAGTTTGGGAGGGGTCAGCAGTATTGAACTCCTGTTCCCTCCTACCCATACCCACCCTGGCCCCTAGGAAACTGGAGCTCAGCCGCTGGAACCCAGGGGTCCTATTCTTCCCCATGCTCCTCCTCATGAGCCTTACTCAGCTTCAATTCCCTGGCTCCCAGTGTCCCACCCACCTCTGTCTCTGCTTACCCTGGTGCTCCTTGGTCCCCTGTCCTCTCCAGTCTGGTTCAGAGTAGTTCAGAGTACTGGCTTTGGGGTATAACAGATCTGGTTCTAATCCTAGCTCTACCACTTTCTAGCTAAGACACCTTACTTCCTAAATGTCTGTTCTTATCAGCAAAATGGGAATAAATGCACCTGCCTGATAAGGGGGTCAAAGGAGGTAATAAATGCAAAACATTTAGTAAAGTTCTTGGGTCCTAATGGGTTCTCAGCAAACTGTAAATGGCAGACCTTGCTGTGAGGATTACCACCTGGTCTGCTTCAGTCTTTTTTTTGGCTGATCCCAGATTTAGGACAGCTTCCTTCTTCCCTCCCTTCTCTCTCATGTCCTGCTCTTTAGGGTGTTGGTTTAAGGCCACCTCTTTCAGGAAGCCCTCCCAGGATTAACCCAGTCCATTTTCCTCAGCCCCCATCCTTTAAATTTTGTTTTTAGCATTTGATTGTCGAGTCAGGCACTGTGCTAAGCCCTATTAGGGATATGAAACACTGGCCATGCCGTTGGATCTGACAGCCTGGGTTAAGCGGTGTTGATGGAGACATATTTTCACAAGTAACAGTACTACAAGGCAAATGGTGACACAGAATAATTTGAGCGCAGAAGGAGGACCAACAAAATTAGTGATCAAGGAAAATTTTAGAGAGAAGACAGCATTTGGTCTGATTTTTGAGGATAAGTAAGCTCTCAATGGGCGGAGAAGACAAAGATAGCTCTCCTCAGCCAGGGGAACAGTTTAAGAAAGGCCTCCACTTACCCCCAACTGCACAACTGCACAACCGACTGTACAACATGGCTGAACTGGGAGAACATAGAGGGCTCAGCGTGGGAAGGGAGCTGAAAAGTGTAGACCCAGTTGCAGGAGCCTTTGAATGTCGGCTTGAGAGTTTGTGCTTTATCCTGTGAGTAATGAAGAGTCACTGAAAGATTTTCAGGAGAGGAGCGATCTGACCTTACTCAAGGATTAAAAAAAATATATTCAAGTAATATATATTCTTCTTAGGAAGTTTCGAAAATTCAGATAAGCAAGCAAACAAAAACAAACCTCAGGTCATTTTAGGGAGGTATTTGTGGCGGCGTAGAATGGATCAGAAAGTTGAGAGAATTGGAAGCAGGAGGCTGGTGAGAAAGTCCAGGCTGAAAAAGCAGAGAGCCTGGATTTGGGTGGTAGCAGTGGGGGTGGGATGAGGGGGACGGAGCAGGTGGAGAACTGTTCAGTATCGCTGTGAGTTTGGACATGTTGATGCAGGGGTCACTGGGGTTGAGCGAGGAGTGAGGGAAAGAGCTGACTATAGCAGCCTGAATTTTCCCAGGGTGAGTCAAGGCCAAGAGCTGGTTGATTACCTTCACCCAAGCTCAGCTCTGTCTCCCCGGGGCCTGACTGACCATCCCCATCTCTTCCAGGAGCGGCTGGCAGTCCTGGACAGTCAGGCTGGGCAGATCCGGGCTCAGGCTGTGCAAGAGTCTGAGCGCCTGGCCCGGGACAAGAATGCCTCCCTGCAGCTGCTGCAGAAGGTAGCCCAGCCAGGTGGCAGGGAGGGGCTGTTGGGGTTGGGGTTGGGGAGGGTAGGGGTGGGTGGAAGGGGAGAGCACTATTCTCACTTCACTTGATCTCTTCCTTTGCCGTCACTCCCACGACTATCTGATTCTCTGCCACTTCGGCCTTGCAGGAAAAGGAGAAACTGACTATGTTGGAAAGAAGGTACCACTCACTCACAGGGGGCAGACCTTTTCCAAAGACCACATCAACCCTCAAAGAGGTAACGTGCTTTGGTCAGCTCCAGCTTCAGGCAGGCCCAGGGGTCTCCTGGGAGGCTCTGGAGCAACACATGGCACTTTAACCTCAATGGCTGAGGTTGAGTATGGGGACATTTTTTTGGACTGGAGAGATGTGAGTAGGAATGGTCCTGAGATCTGGGATTTGACCCTCTATGGCTACCAACTGCTTTTTAGTTAACCTTTTTGGCTCCCAGAAGCCCACCGATCTTACTGTTTTGGGTGACTGAGTACATTGTGAGGGGGATCTGCTGTTCAGAGGTTTGGAAAGGTCCAGGCCTGGGCAGATTCACTTTGAGAGAAGTATAGAAATCTAGGGGCCCTGATCTTGGAGCTCCCAGGGCTTCAGTCTAGAACTAGACTCTTGACTCAGAAGTAGGCATTGAGGCCCCTTAAGCCATTCTTTCCTGAGTCTTTACCTGCCTGGTGTGTGAGGTCCAACGAGGCATGCCCAGTGTTCTGAGCCCTTTCCCTCCCTCTCTGCCTCACTGCACAAGCAATTTAGGCCTGGGATGGGGTGGCTGGGCTGAGTGTGAGGGCTGAGGCCTCTCACCACATACCCTCCCTGTAGGCTGAACTGCTCATCTCCGAATCTTCAGAGATGGAGCTGAGGACTGCGGCTCTGGGCCTATTCCCAGGGTCTTCTCAGGCTGGCACCTCTGTCCCTTTAACCTCACCTGCTTCCACTCAGCTCTGCCCCAAAGCACAAGAGGTAATCACAGCTAACCACCTGCTCTGCTGTGCCCACTGCCTGCCTGCCTGCTTAATGAGCTCCTGCCTCCAGTTTCTCCCAAGGGCCCAACTGAAGGGCATGTGACAATAATCCTTTGGCCAGAGTTTACGAGTTTGAGTGAGTGTGCTGGTATTGGTATGCCATAGGTGCCCGGGCAGCCCATAAAAAGTCAGCATCAATTTGCATATCAATTTGCATGTATTCTGTATTACATTTGTCAGTTCTCGCAAACACTGGACCCTCCAGTTCATTTTTCTTTTCTGTGACCCCTGAGGACAGTCAGCCCCTGGAGCTAGGCCAGATTGGATAGGGCAGGCTTAGGATCCTCTCTTTTGATTCAGCCTGCATTTTGGATGCCTACCATGCCCCCAACACCTAGTTAAGCTCAGAGTTCTAAGGTTATGCTCAGGGAATATGACAGTCGCTGCCCTCCTAACCCACAATCTAATGTGCTAGCATCTTTCCAAGTCCTTATCCTTGGGCAGTGGGCCCATTTTTCTGCCTAGGCTTTTAGCTGCTCCCTGCCAAGGTATCTTTCTCAGAGCCCATCTTGCTTAGGCCCTAGTGGTGTCTCCACCCCCACCCCATCCAGCTTCTGCCTCAGCAGATGGGATATGAGGACACCTTCAGGAATAGTGTGACTGGTGCTCGATGCTGCATGTATGTGCTCTACTAGGGATGCCCAAGGAGTTAGATCTGGGCACTGGGTCCTCGTCCTTGGTGGGTTCTTGGAAGGCCCTCCCTAAGCTTATTTGCATGACCTCAGCCCAGGGCAAACCCAGAGATGGACTTTCAGAGTCTACCTGGGGCAGAACTTGGACGCCAAGGCAGCCTCAAAAGTGGAGATCAAGAAGAATCTTCAGACAGACTGTTCGCCTGCCCTTTTTTGCCCCTGCCCCCGCAGCCATCTATGGCGAGAGTAGACAGCTAAGCTTCTTACCCCTGTTCTGTTTTGTATGGAATGAAGTGATGGTTTCTAGGGCATGGAGTGTGGGTGTTGGTTACCTGGTTGAAACCTGTTAACCTCTTCTCTGCCCACCCTTCTGCCTCCCACTGGGCACCCTAGGAATATGTGAGCCTGGCAGAGTTTCTCCAGCTGTGCTCCTGCTTGGACCCCTATGCTTCTGCCACCTCCCCCAGCGTGCTTGCTCAGCCCCTGCCTGACAGTGAGGTAACAGCCACCGAGTAAGCCCACCTATGCCCAAGGGCCTCTGTGTAGTTGCCCTAGATTGCTCCTCAGGCCTGGGTTGGGGGACATCAGGATCTGTCTTCAACAGTGAGAAAGAAGGGCAACTGGCATGGGTTGGGAGTGGTTCCCTCTCTTCTCCAGGGCCTCAGGAGCTTTCTTCAGCTCCTGACAGCTCAAGGAGGGGCAAGCCTTCTGCTCTAGCATGAGGGTATCATGCTGAGAGAGCTCTGGCTTTCCCTGGCTCTGCAAGCCTCCTTTGCTCTGTGCTTCTGTACTCGCCCTTCCCTTGTCCATGGGTAGTACCACATCTTGGGTTCCAGTACTATTAACCTCTTGTGTTTCCTCTTGCATCCTGGCCTTCCTCCAATGACTGACACTTGAGCAGCTAAAGGCCATGTGGAGCACCTTGCCTGTGCCCACAGCCCCTGCACCAGGCCTGCCTCTCTGGGCCTATGCCTCCTGGGACCTGGTTCCCACCACCTGCCTTCCTCTTGTGCTGCCCTCTATCTCCTCCTTCGCTTCTGTCACACCTTCACCCAAGGTTGGTGGTCTATGTGTTCCTGCCACTCCCAGCCCTCCACTGGTATGACTATCTCGGTGTGTTTTGCCCTACTCACTCAGCTTCCCAGCTCTAGGCTAGCCCCAGGGGAGTGCTTAGTGCCTGTGGGCTCTGGATGGCTGGCATCATGGTTGGCATAGCCTATGTCTGTGTTCTGGGAGTTATGTCCTGAGTGTTTCTCTTTGCTCTTAGCACATTCACAGCAACTGTTTTCTCACTATTTTCTTCTTCCTTCTCTTTATGTTCTTCCTTTCTCCCTTCCTTTCTTCCCTGCTTCTCTCACTTTCTTGTCTGTTTCTCTGATAACGGCCTTCCTTTGTTCTTCCTCCAACCTTCCCTTTCTTCTCTCTTTTCTTCCTTCTGCCTCCCCTTTCCCTTCCCTTCATTTCCTGACCTTTCCTCTCCACTCTTCCCCTCTTGTACCCTGTCCCCCTTCTCATGCTCTCCTCCAGATGGAGAAGCTGCTGTTCCCTGCTGTAGACTTAGAGCAGTGGTACCAAGAGCTGATGGCTGGGCTGGGAACTGGCCTTGCTGCAGCCTCTCCTCGCTCCTCCCCTCCGCCTCTGCCCGCCAAAACTTCCCGTCAGCTGCAGGTAACCTTCTCCATCACTCCCCCATCCCTGCTCCTCTCTGTTTCGGGTACCTCCTGCCAATCCATCAGCCATACATGCCACCTTAGGTAGTGGAGGGTCAGTCCAGCCAGGGCAACATGGGGCCTTTGGATCCTGAGAGGGTGTGAGGCAACCATCTTGGCATTTTTGGCAGCCAGAGGGAAATGAGTCCAAAAGTGATGTGATTGACTGTCCAGTGGAAGGGGGTTCGGGAGCAGTGGTCAGGTTGGGATCTGTTTGGTGCCTCTTAACTCTTAGCTAGAGTGTGGCTCTGCTCTGTCTTTGGCAGCCCTCAGCCCCAGAGCTGCTCACCTAGTCTGAGGGCCTGACACACTCTTTAGCCTACTGCAGCTAGAACTAGTGTGTCCTGGGAGAACTGCCAGCATTTTGCTCTCCTGGTCTCTCCAGGGGTGACACTTAGAAGCAGGACAGAGAAGGACAAAGACTTTGAAGCGATAACCCTGAGGACATCCCCAAGTCTCCTCAAAGTTGCTGTGGAGGGCATGGGCCTACTTGAGCCCGCAGCAAGCTAATGGCCATGGGGGTGGAGGAAGGGTATTCAAATAGTCTTCTCCCGAGTTTTATCCCACTGACCTGCTGTAGTGCCTAAGACCCCGCTATTCAAGATTCATTTTTTGAGTGAAGGCATTGCACCTCTAAGACCGTGATCTCAGCTAAAATTCCATGTTCCCTTAGGGAGGAGTTTAGTTCATGCAACATGTGTGGTACCTCTCCTTTGTGTCCAGCTGGCTAGAGATTTTTTAATGTGTTTGGATTCATTGAATCATCACCACAGGCCTTTGTGGTAGATACTGTTAACGTTTTACAGATCAAACACCAGGGCTCAGAGAAGACAAGTAGTCTCCCCAAGGCCAAACTAGGAAGTAGCAGAGACTAGGCTGACAGGCAGGGTCCTTGACTCCAAAGACTGTATTCACCTTAGTGCTGTGAGTTTGGCCGTTATTCAGTCTGGGCTTAACCCGTGCCTTTTGCAGATAAAGAACCCAAGGCCCAAAGTGGGGAGGTGCATAGCCCCAGCTCACACAGCATGTTAGTGGCAGAGCTGGGACCAGAGGAAGCTCAGGCCTTCAGGTGGTCTTCTGTACAACTCTGCTCAGCTGCTGTCAACTTTTTGCATAGGTCCATTTACAAGGTTCTTTCTAAGATGCAGGCTTGGACTAGGGATTGGCTTAAGGAGGAACAGCCTGGAAAGCAGGCTTGGCAGCTGCCAATAACATCTGCTCATTGGTCTGGCCCAGGAGGCTCAAAGCTGTTGTCAGCTAGGGACACAGGCCTGGTGCTAGAGCAATACCTTGGATCACAGCCAGCCTAGGTGACGTGGGCATGGTAGCAGTGGGGGGAGCTGGACTTCACCAGGCAGTATCTCTTCTGTCTAGGTTTACCGCTCCAAGATGGATGATGAGGCCACTGGCCCCCTGCCCCGTACCCGCAGCGGCCCCCTCCCCTCTTCCTCTGGTTCTTCTTCTTCCTCCTCCCAGCTCAGCGTGGCTACCTTGGGCCGTAGCCCATCCCCAAAGGTCTGAGAACAGTGGATGGGCTCATGCGTAGCAGGGTGGTGGTGGTGGGGTAACTGGAGACTGCTCTACTGGGAAGAAGCCAGAAGCCAAAGCCACCCCTGAAAGCCTTGTAGCGGGGGTCTTCTGACCTCTGGTTGCAGTGCTCCATCTCCCTCCACAGAATGCTCCACTCATCCAGAATGGCACAGGCAGCCTTCCTCGCAACCTGGCAGCCACACTGCAGGACATCGAGACCAAGCGCCAACTGGCCCTGCAGCAGAAGGGTGAGTGGCTACAATGCCAGCCCACCTGCTCTTCTGGGGGCCCTGGATATCTGCCGTACATCGTCCCCACCATACCTCATCCATGCCCACACCTTTCACAGGATGTTTATCTTTTGTTGGGATCTAGATAAGAGCAGAAAGGATTTAGATTAGATGCCTGAAGAAGGGCTTCCTGGATATCTATCAAAGGGCAGGGACCTAAGGGTACCGGGGGGAGGAGGACTGTGAGATCTTTTCTAGAGAGTCCAGCAAATAAGGGAAATGCTTTTTGACTTGAGTGGGGATGGGCATTGTCCTGTCTGGAGGCAGGGTGATAGACCTGACCTCCAGAAATGGTTCCCTAAGATATTGGTTCTGAGGACCCAGGAGTCCTTATTACTTTTGTACATTTTGGTTGTTTTGAAAGCCCATATCTGTGCCTCTCTCTCCTCTCATCCCCTCTGTGTCTCTCTACCCTACCTTCTGCCTGGGGTCCCCTACACCAGTCGAGTTGCTTCCTGCCGAGCCCCTCCTAACCGACGACCCAGCAGGTAGAGCATTGGTCATTGAGGACCTTGCTTTGGCCAGGCAGCCTCTGCCTGGGCATCTGCATGATATATTCTGTCCAGGCCCCCACTGCCTGCAAGCAGGCTCCCAGGCTGAGCTGGGATGGGGTATCCGGCTGCCTCACCCCTCAAACTGAGCTCTCTCCTGCCTCAGCTGTGCTCTAACTTGTCTCCCCTTCCTTCTGTCCTGCTGTTGTGCTCTTGCTCTGCATCACCGCTGAGTCTGCATTGACATCCTGGTGCTCAGAGGGCTCTCACCATCTCTTCCTTTTCCCTTCCCCAGCTGGAAGGGTGGGTGCATGTGTCCCTACACATTCAGGACTTGGTTGTGAGCTGGAGCCATCTGGCTGTCCTGCTGTAAGATCAGTGCCCTGTGTGGGCTCAGGATATAGAGAGGGCTGAAGCTAGACTGTGTGGCTATGGCCAGATGTGCAGGCAACTGAAGCATTGGCAGGGCTGCTGGACCTGGAGCTGTGGGGGCTTCAGGGAAGCTGGTGGGGTGCCCTGTATTAATTTCTCCCTGCACGCCTCTTCCCTCTGCCTGTGATTGTGCTAGTGTCCTCCCTAGATGGGTGGTTTGCCCACTGTGACACCTCCCTGTCCTTCCTCTAGGGCAGCAGGTGATTGAGGAACAGCGGCGGCGATTGGCTGAGCTGAAGCAGAAAGCAGCAGCCGAGGCTCAGTGCCAGTGGGATGCTCTGCACGGGATGGCCCCCTTCCCAGCAGGCCCCTCGGGCTTCCCCCCACTCGTGCACCACTCTATCCTGCATCACCTGCCAGCTGGGCGGGAACGTGGGGAGGAGGGCGAGCACGCCTATGATACACTGAGCCTGGAGAGCTCTGACAGCATGGAGACCAGCATCTCCACAGGAGGCAACTCCGCCTGTTCCCCCGACAACATGTCCAGGTACTTGACCCCTGCCCCATCCTGCCTGATGGTGGCAACTCTACCCTCCTCTAAACCAGACCTGCCACCTCTGCCCTTTGATGAACCCAGTCTTCCCCTTCCCTTCCCAGTGCAAGCGGCCTGGACGTAGGGAAGATCGAGGAGATGGAGAAGATGCTGAAAGAAGCTCATGCAGAGAAGAGCCGACTCATGGAGTCGAGGGTGAGGCGGGTCTGGGCCACACAGGCAGAAGGGATGGGGGGTCCCAGCGCTGCCCTCCACCTGCCAGGGCCCGCATTCTACCCCAAGCCGGATCGCCCACATTATCCTTGTATACTCTCTTGAGGGACAAAATGTTTTAAAGTTGTCATTCCTTGAGTGGGGCATAGGAAGGCTTGGTGAGATTGTATGTTTCACACCTTTTAGGAAAAGAGGAGGCAGCACATGAATTTCCTGTATGAGAACTTCTAGTCTTTGTGTATTTACTTCTGTGGACTTTTGGCCACCACAGGAATTTCGATCCCTGTTTCCCTGAGTGGCATGTCATTCCTCTGGGGATGATTAGGAAAAGCAGCAGCACCTGGGGATTGAGGAGTAGGGACAGAAGGGAAGGCAGACATTCAAGCCAGAACAAAGGTATTGGTGGGGGGACCTGAGGATGCAGCAGGGGGCTGAGGGAAGTAATGTCTACTTCCCCTGGGTCTGGAGCCTGGACACAGAGAAGAGGGACCAGTGGTTTATCCTGGACACAGCCAGGCTGAGGAAACTGGGCCTGGGGAGGGGATTAAAGGATCTGCAGAAGCTGTTGTCTCCACCATCCGGTACTCTGTATCTCTTGAAATGAGAGTGGGACCCAAGGAGCAGGAGTCAGCAGCTGGATCAACCAGAAGAGAAGGTTTCTTAGTCTTATTCACATAAGAGGAAGGCAAATTTGCAGTCATCTTTTGGCAAATAGAGAGAAAGGAGATTTTGCTAAGTTTTGAGCTGGGAAGAAATGGCAAATGGGAGTTAATGGTAAAAAGGTCATTACCATTGGTCAAGACATAGAGAACATCACTGGCATGCTCTGTATTTAATGATTTGTTTTAATGACTTTTATAATCTTTTAATAATAGCTTTCATAAGTTTATTTCTCCCATTAAATTTGAAGTTCAAGTACAAATGTTTCAAAGGGCCTCAGTGATTAGGGAAGGACCATTGAATATATTCTCTGTCAAAAAAAATTATCTAGATAATCCATGTTTTAGGAATTCAGATAAAAATTACAGGAGCCTCATTTATTTATTAGTGTTTCCTTCCTGCCAGAGTCAGTGATGGGCATTTACACACATGATCTCATTTAATTTTTACTGTAATCACAGGAGTAGGCACTCTTGGCCCCATTTTACAGATGAGGCAACTGAGGCTTAGGGAGTTTAAATGATTTTGTCAGGATCCCAGAACTCACACTGGTGGCCAAGCCAAGATTTGAAGCCAGGACAATCTCACTTTAAAGCATTTACCCTTACCAGCAAGGTCCTTGAAGAAGGTGGGTTTTGAGGACGATGTCCCCTCATGCCAGGCTGCCCTCTGAGGTGGGTGCCTCCTACATTTTTGCCCCATCCTGAGGAGGGGCCGCTGAGGATGGGGAGGAAGAGGGCAGCCGTGGGCACTGACCCATGGCTTTGGGGGCAGGAGCGGGAAATGGAGCTGCGGAGGCAGGCACTGGAGGAGGAGCGGAGAAGGAGGGAGCAGGTGGAACGGAGGCTGCAGAGTGAGAGCTCCAGGAGGCAGCAGCTGGTGGAGAAGGAGGTCAAGATGCGGGAGAAACAGTTTTCTCAGGTGAGTGGGTGGTTGGCTTGAGAGCAAGGCCATGGAGGGGTAAGGACATCCCAGAGTAACTTTGCTGGGCTGCAAAACCTGTTCTACCCAGAAAAAAACTGCTGTTGGCTCAGCACAAACAGAATTCTATCTGGGACTCATTTAGTCCCAAGGAACAGAGATCCACTGGGGCTTGTTCAAGTCAGTGTGTCTATGTATGTGTGTGTATATATTGGGAGTGGGTGAGTTGTGGGGACACGGCAGTCCGCCTTGCTGACACCTGGGGTCAGAGAAGATGGTCTGAACAGGCCTCTCAGAAATGGGAGCTGAGTCAAGAATCAGGGCAGCTCCCTTTAGCTTCTCTCGAGGACCTCATCCCTGTATCGTGAGTCTGTGCTGCACCTCCCTCCTGCTTCCCTGAGGACCTCCCATACCTGGTGCTTCATAGCTGTCCTGGCCCGCACTCCACCAGACCCTTTGTCTCCAGGCCTCACTACCAGCAGATGACCTCACTCTGACTGTTGGTTTACATTTCCAAGAGACAATTATACTAGTTTCTCCCTGGGACAGGAATCTATCCTTGCACAAAACCAACTCGGTTTTTTTCTTATACTGGAGACTTGAGCAACAGTTAAGGGCAGAGGAGAAATTAGGTTGGGTAGAAAATCTACCATGCCTCTGGTCCCAGATCCTGGCCCCTGTGAGACTCCGACAGGCTGTCCCTTCTATTGGGTTTCCATAGGCTTCCCCAGGGGGGGGTTACCGTGGGATCTACCTTCAGTAGTGACTGATGATCACAGCTCCCCGATTTCTTTTGATGAAACAACATAAATTCTAAGGGATAGGCCTCTTGGATTGGTCTTGACAAGAAATAACCAGAAACTGTGAGTTTTAGAACTGTACTTGGAATCTTTGTCAAATGCCTAATTCCCCTGTCCTGCTTCAGTCAGTGGCCACTTTGAGACTCTCTAGCCCCCTGTCCTGGGGCTGAGGCATTGTTGCAGGGGCCACCAGTGTCTGCTGTGGGAGGTGGGTGGAGTCAGCCCATCTTTGGGGTGCCTTCTGAAAGCTGTGTGTTTTGTTTTTTCTTTAATAGTTCACATTGTTTCCTTTTCTTGCCGTTCTGATGTTCTTCCCAGAAAGGAAGAGTAGAAATCAATTCCAGTTGACTGAAAATTCTAGTTAGTATTAGAATTTTTGAGGTGGAACAGACCTTAGTGATTATCTGATTCAAAGCCCTTGCTTTGCATATAAGGAAACTGAAGCCCAGAAAGGGGATATGACCCAAACAAGGTGTCATGGGAAGTCAGAGACCAGATTTCTTACTGGGCTTTTCTTCCCAAAGCATGTTCATATCTGGCCTCCTGCTTTGGTCTATTCATCCCAGGAGGGAGAGAATGGGCAGGGGCAAGACAAGGATGGCTGTGTCTTGGTCATAGGTGGGGAAACTTAGGCATAGAGTCACTCAGCAGTTTTCCCAAGCCTAGGTAGAGTCAGCACAGGCATGCTAGGTCTCTGCTTTTGCCACAAGCCCTGTGAAATCAGAGCGACAGCCATGAGGGTGGGAAAGGAGTGATGGCAGGCTGTTGGGGGTTCAGGACTGAAGCCAAGGGGCCTGAACAAGGGAATGGTGGGGAAGAAAGGAGAGCCTGCAAACCCTGCCCTCTTCTCCTAGGCACGACCTCTGACCCGCTACCTGCCAAACCGGAAGGAGGACTTTGACTTGAAGACCCACATCGAGTCGTCAGGACATGGCGTCGATACCTGCCTGCACGTGGTGCTCAGCAGCAAGGTACAAGGCGTGCCCTGGGGTGCTGGGGTCCTGGGTCCTCAGGATAGTGGCCTCAGTTCCTGCCCTAACACTGGAGGTCTCTGTCCCAGGACCTGGTATGCTGTCCGGAAGAGATGTTGGGGACAGCTCCCCATGAATACAGGCACAGGTGATGGCACTTAGGTTGCTGCTCAGGGAAGAAAAGTTTAGGGGCTCTGCATTTGGGTCCTTCCTTACTCCTGCTTCCCACCAGGTCTGCCGTGGCTACTTGGTCAAGATGGGCGGCAAGATTAAATCGTGGAAGAAGCGCTGGTTTGTCTTTGACCGGCTCAAGCGCACCCTTTCCTATTATGTGGGTAAGTTCCCACAAGACTGCCCCA
This sequence comes from Pteropus vampyrus, assembly GCF_000151845.1. Classification (NCBI taxonomy): domain Eukaryota; kingdom Metazoa; phylum Chordata; class Mammalia; order Chiroptera; family Pteropodidae; genus Pteropus; species Pteropus vampyrus. The sequence goes on from NW_011889414.1 coordinate 275,914, forward strand.
AAGCCAGACCTCTGGGCCCTGTAGCTGATCTTCTGGAAGGAAGCCATGCTTCCGAGTGGGAGGCCAGGGGCTTGGGCTGGGTCTTGTCCTCCTCTTCCTGGAAATGTACAGCATGTACTTGGTTCACTTCCATTTATTCATTCATCCATCTATCCATTTATTCATTCACTTATTCAGCAACCGCTGAACATCTAATAAGTTCCAGGCACTGTTCTAGGTTCTGGTGATTAGCAAGATGGCCACAGCTCTTTCCCTCAGAGCTTATTGACAGGGAGGCAGATACTGAACAAAGAGTTAAAACAAAGCATGATGGGTATGCTGTATGGAACACCCAGATGCTGTAGCTGCATGGAATCCTGTGAATTCCCCCTTGGGCAGGTTTCCTCAAAGACCCCAAGACAAGCAGTTGAACAGTGCCATGGAGTGCTCAGGACAGCCTTCGGGACAGGCCCACTGGCCTGTCTTGCTTCCTCAGCTCTCCCTACTCAGCTTTCAGCTTAGTTCCCCTCCCTGGAATTCCCTCTGGACTCGGAGTATGGAATGCTACATTGTACCCTCGTCAGGAGAGGCTAGAGTGTGCTGGGGAAACAACCAGTCCTGAGATCCCAGTGACTCAAAACCACCAACTTTTTCTTCTAACTCCCGATGCCTGTGAACATTGCTTCAGAGCATGCCTTTCTGGAACATTGCTGGCCACAGTGGCAGAGAAAGGGAAGCCGAGTTGGGCCTTGCATTGACATTAAATACCCCAGCTGGGTTTGTCCACAAGTCATTAGTGGGGCTATTCGGCCAGTCACCCAGCCCCACCCAATCACAAAGCTGAGAATAGCAGCAGTCTTGCTTGGAGCCTGGAAGGAAAGGGATAGGTGAGTAGTAAGGAAGCCGAGGCAGGAGGGTGTTTCCAGTGAAGGAAGAGAGGGAAGAGAACTGGGGTTGCAGGATTGGCCAGGCCTGGGGCCCAGAGTAGGGTCAGGTCCTTATCTGTAGGAAAAGTGTTAAATAGAGATAGGCCTACAGCAGGATCAGGTCCCTGGATCAGTGTGCCTTGCCTACTCCTGTTTTGAACCTGCCATTCTTCCTGCCTTTGCCTGGACCCTTCTCCCATTTACTCGATGGAACCTCTCCAGTCTGCAAGGTCCAGATCAGATATTACCTTTATGAAGCTTTTCCTTGCTCCACCTAAGAATGATTCCTGTCTCCCACTATATATCTCCTGTGTTGTACAGGGTTTGTCTGCCATGTGACATCAGCCCAGGGACATAATGATGCAATGACAGATGCCACATGTTATGTGTCAGACGCTGTGCTGCACACTTTGAATGTGTTCTTTGACTTAATACTCATAACCTATGATGCGTAGCTGCTTTCTTGGACACCTAAGTCACACAGTTGATAAATGCTTTCTTTCATCCTGGATTGTAAGTTCCTAAGAGAAGGGTCTCTGACTTTTCTCTGGGTCTCCGTGCCTAGGATTCATTCATTCAACATTGATTGAGCACCTAGTGTGTGCTAGGCACGTAGCTCTTGGTGTTGGAGGAGGTAGATCTATGAATTTAAAGGAGGGTTCAGAGTTAGCATAAGTTCTACACAGAGGCACATGCCTGCTGTGCGAGCCAAGGGAGAGCACAGCTGAGCACCACAGTGGTGGCATTTGCTACAGATCTTAAAGATCTGTAGGAGTTTGCCAAGGGAGTGGTCTGGAGACCACTCCAGTGTACACGGAGCACCTACCTGTTAAGGGAACATGAGAAGTTCAGCCTGGCCAGATGGAACTTGAGGATGGTGCAGGGGAGGCATGTGAGACAAGGCCAGAGGGACGTGCTGGCACCAGCCTGTAAACAGACTTGGCCAACCCCAAGAAGCAGCAGGTTCCCAGTGAGGGAACCAGCAGAGACGCTGTGAGCCGAGGCAGCAGGATTAGATTTGCTTTAGGAAGCTCACCCCCTTGGCATTAGGGAAGATGAGTTGAAGGGGCAGAGGGTGGGACAGGGGCACAGTAGGAGGCTGTAGCAAAGATCCAGGATCCGATGACTCAGGCCTGAAATGACGCAGGAGGTGCGGGAAGGCGCATACTGCCAGCCAACACCATCTGAGTTTAGTGACTGTGCAACTTTTCCTTTATGTCTCAAGCTTGCTGTCCAGCATGTTAGTTGTGGTGCCTGAGCAGTGTTCACCAGAAGATGAGATGGCCCAGGCCCTGTGCTTTCTCTTGACAGAGCCCCTGTCCCTCCTCACCGAAACGGTCACCCCTGCTCTGTTAGTTTGCCCACCTCCTTCCTGCCACCCCTGCCTCCTGATGCTAAATACTCCCTTCTATGTTTTGATATTAGAGTTGAATAGGTAAATGCATTCATATAGTTCAAAAATCAAAATACATAAAAAGGTTTAAATTGAGAATTATGCCCCCATTTGCTATAGGTAACCACTTTTATTAATCTCTTGTGTATCCTTTTAGAGTTTCTTTAGGGTAATATAAACAAATGCAAACATGAATTCTTACTCTTTTTTTTACATAAAAGGTAGCATATAATACATTCTTTGTTTTCCTACTCATGTATCTTAGAGATCGTTATCAAATATGTGTGTTTAGATATTTACATGTGGATTTATTTTATAGATTAATTTCTGAATCTATATCAAATTTTCTACATCATTCTAGATAATAGCTGTCTAGTATTCCATCATGTGGTACACTATAATTTATTAACTATTCTCTTGATGGATACTTGGGTTGTTTTCAATCTTTTGTTACTACACATACTGTTACGGTGAATGAGCTTGTAAATTCATTATTTTGTACATGTGTAAGATAAGTTTTCCTAAGTGTAATCATTGGCTCAAAGGGCAAATATCTTTCTAATTGTAGACACAACCAAATCATCTATAAAGGTTTACCAGTTTATACTTGCAGCTGTCATTTATTAGATTGCCTATTTCTCACAGACTTGCCAAAAGTGTGCTTAATTTTTTGTATACTTTTGCCATTCTGATAAGTGAGAAGTAGTATCTCAGTGGAGTTCTAATTTGCATTCTTTGTAATTCTGAGTGAGCCTCAGCACTGAATATATCTTCAGGGCTCCATGCTGGGTTCTGTTTTGGAGTTCTGTTAATCACCCCATTTCCCAGATGGAGAAGCTCCATGTCCACACAGCTTGACCTGAAGTATGACAGGCCTTCTAAGCCCGGCCCTTATTTTCCTTTGCAGACAAGCATGAGACAAAACTGAAGGGGGTCATCTATTTCCAGGCCATTGAGGAGGTATACTATGACCACCTGCGCAGTGCAGCCAAGGTGAGGTGGACAGAAGGGACAGCCATAGGGAACGGGTGGGCTCTGGGAGCACAGGCCTCCAACCTACCCTCTTCAGAGGCTTGGACCCATCCTTTTTCTCTTCATGAACTTTCTCTTCCTCTCTACCTCTCTCCTTCCCAGAAGAGGTTTTTCAGCTTCACTATGGCGATTGAGGTACCCTTCCCCATATATAGTAACCAGAACTACCACATATTAACTCCTCCATACCCTACTTGACCCTGACTTTTTACTCTTTCCTAAACCCCTCTCCCTTCCCCAGGCCTGAGAGAGGAGCAAAGATGGGTTGCAGAGAGCAAGAAGCCCCTGTGGGCTTGAATTTGGCTTGCTTGCTTCCCTCTCCTGAGATGACAGCAGGATGTCTCCCTGCGGGGGGGTGGGCAATGCAGAAGGGATGTCTAGAAGGGGAGGAAGGCGTCCTTGGAGACTAGATTTGGTAGAGAGGATTGATAAACAAGAGATAATTGAGGCTGGTCATCTGCCTCAATGCAGTGCAAGTCAGCCTCCCTCCCGCCAAGCCTCAGATTCCTACCCTACCCTGATCTCTGCTCCTCTGAGGTTCTGGGATCCAGCATCCCACTTGTAGCTTTTCCCATCTGCCTTTTCTGGAGAGGAGAACTTTGGTCCTCACTAGAAGAGCCCTTTGTATCTGATCCTTTTGATATTCACTTTTGTGCCTGGGGGTACCAAGGAACAGTGCCCCCACCTGCCCAGGTACACCCCTGTCAAGATCCAAGGACTGTCCAGCTGTGAGGAGGGGAACATCTCAGCCTGGGGCCCACTTGACCTGTGGGTACTAGGCTTTAGGCCTACTTAGAACTCATCCCCGAGCTCCAGGTCATCCTGGAGACAGGGAGGAGAAACGGCAGACGGGGAGAGAGGTTAGAAGAATGGTCCTGGGCATCAGGAGTGAGCCCCGTCTTAGACTCTCCTCTCTTCCTCCACAGAGCCCAAACCCAGCCCTCACCTTCTGTGTGAAGACCCATGACCGGCTGTACTACATGGTAGCCCCCTCTGCAGAGGCCATGCGCATCTGGATGGATGTCATTGTCACCGGGGCTGAGGGCTACACTCAGTTCATGAACTGACTGGCATGGGCCTTCTGGACCCTCAGGCCGGCCCCAGGACCCATGCCTGACGATGGCTGCTCTGTTTGGCCCTGGAGACAGAGTCACACCCTGGACTCCAGGCCTCACTGGGGCACTCCCAGAGGACCTGGGAGGGCAGAGTGTGCCTGGGGCTTTTGTACAAGACTTTGTAATGTTGTCTAAGGAGCTCATCCTGGGAGTTTCTGAGCTTGGCCCTCTAAAGAACCAGCCAGGAGATAAAAGGTAGGATGGGGCTTTACTGCCTCCTGGGAGCCCAGAACTTGCAATAACTCTTTAGGGTCCTGCCCTCCCTAGCCTGTATCCTCTTTTGTAAAGAACAAATTATGGTACCTGAATCTGCCAAAGATCCCCTCTTGCCTCAGCCCCCTTTGCAGGGGACTTGAGGGATGAGCAGAGCCACATCCAGAGTGGGGTAATAGCTCAGGCAGTATACTTCTCAAACCCTGCTCTACCCAATTATTCTTCTGCAATTATATTTTTTATTACTTTGCTCAAGGGCCAGAGACCTCAAGTGTCATCCTTGAGGTCTCAGCCCCAACCCTTTTTGCAGACCCATTATCATGGTCACCATAGTAACTGCTTCATTGCCATGGTTACATACTAATTGCTGTGGCTCCATGGCTCAGCCCACTGCTTAAGCTGTGGGCCCATCTGAGGGTATGTGCCATCATCTCTCCAGCCCAAGACCTTGGGTATCTTATGCTGGGGGGAAGGGACTGATCACCTCCCTGCCTCCAGCCTGTGTCTCCAGGCTCTGATACACAGCCTGCTGCCCCAAACCCCCTGCCCTGGGCCAGCCCTCTCCCTTCCACTCGTGCCTTGCTTAGAGCCAGAAGGGATGAAGCTGGGGCTTCTAGATCCAGAGGAGGAGCAATGCGAATGGGAGATAAAGCTATAATGGCTGTCCTCAAGATTTCTGGGGCTGAGTTTCTGACAGGGACAGAGGGCTGCTTCCTTGGGAATGTGAGCAGGAGAGGGAACAGCAGAGAGGGAGGAGTCTGAGGTCCAGCTATGCTCCCTTCGGTCTCAGAAGGGCAATGAAAATGAAGAGCAAAGGTCCAGGCCTCCAGCTGTCCGGCCTCAGCCCTTCAAGCCTTAACATTAGCCCACCTCCCTGTCCCCTTTTCCAGCACTGGGACGTGATAGCTGGGCCCAGCTGAGTGATTTTCAGTATTTGTAAGCATCTCAGCAGAACAATAAAGCATTTGGAGTATGTGTTTGGGAGGCCAAGTCGTGTGGGCTGGGATATGCGGGGTAGGAGGGCTTGGTCTTCCCCACAGAGCAGAATTTCCACCTTATTAAATGTTCCAGGATGGACCCAGGACCCAACCCATGACCCGTGGGTCCCGTCCCTGCCCTTACTCCTCTGTGACCGAGGACTGACCAGGGCACAGGAGGGCATGGGATCGCCAGGGATGGGGGATGAAGAAGCAGAAGAAGGTAGGGACTCGTGCACAGGTTTAATGAGGCAGGAGCAGAGCCAGAGGAGGAACTGAAGACACACAGGACAGTGAGACCTGTTACTGTGGCAGGAGGCTGAGTGGAAGGCTAAGCAGCAGGGTGGCTGCGAGGTAGTGGGGCTCCAGGAAAGCCGTCTGGGTCCCTGAGCTCAGCCGGTCACCATAGCGGTCCAGGAGCATCAGGACCACTCCATTGGTCCAGCCAAACCCCTCCTGGAGGGAGGCACGGCCGATGGGGCAAGACCTCTGGGGAAGGCCCCCAAGTCCTTTTAGCGGGGTGTGGGATCTCTACCCAGAGGCTGTGGACCCGCCTAGAACCGGGGGTACCAGGGAGCACCAGTCAGGCTCCTCCCTGTGGACCCACAGACATGGGAGGCCTAGAGAGGGGAGGTCATGGTCACTTGGGACAGCAGAGCCCTGTAGTTCCCTGTTGGATGCTGACCCACTCACCTGAACTTCATACTCCCCTCCACCACCCGGCTGTCCACCATTGCTGATGTCATACTGGGGACAAGAGGACAAACTCTAAGGTCAGAACTCCCCCCAGCCCCCGCACCCCAGCCCTCTAGGGGAAGAAAGACATGGGAGCCCCTTTGAGAGAAGCTGCTCCGATCCGTGGCTCTTACCCCTGCAGTCCCCCAAAATAGCCACTGGGCGCCGCCACCACCCCTAGGCCTGGGCTTTGCAAAGCCTGATAATTCTCTCATGTCACCATGGGGAGGAAGACTGGTGGGACTGGGCTCAGGGCCAGCTCACCTTCTCGTACATGGCCGACTTTTGGGAGTAGACATCAAAGTTGGTTCGGATCCAATTCTGCGCCAGCTGGAAAGCCACTTCCTGGGTCCTGGATGAAGGAGACTTGGCCAGACCTAGACCCCCACCCCGAGGCAGGACCCTGAATCTCCAGAGCCTCCATCCCAGTGGGCACAGAGGCCCCAGCCCAACTCTCCTCAAGGAGGGAAAGGGGCCCGGGCCCTAAGACCTCCTTCCTGGAACCACAGGCCAACCCTGCTGTAATCCCAGGCCTGGCTGTGGAGGGAGAGGAGCGTGGATTCCCCCGACAGGTGGGGTGGACATAAATGTTTGCTGAGTGGGAGGCAGAGAGAGCAGAGATGTCAAAGAGAGGCCCCCGCATCCTCTGTTCACATCTACCCAGCACTAGGGAAATGCCTCTGGCTTTAGGCCCTGGGAAATGCCCCATCCCTGTCTCCTACCTCTGATGACCAGGTCCTGCAGGGGTGCCCAGGCATTGGGGAAGTCCCACTGCTGGGCTGTCTTCCGGAGAGAGGTCGGGATCCCGTGTTGGTAGGTCAGGATCTGGCTGTCCTGGAAGGTTCCAGACATTACTATGACTGTGGGTGGGGACTGGGCAGGGAGCCAGGAGGCTGAGCCCTCCTAAGCCAGGTGTCCTTTTCCTGAGCCTTCTCTTCTTGGCTCACAGCTGCCCCCTGGTGGCTGCAGTGAGACCCTCAGGCTAGGACATGGGGATTTGTTGGGGGAAGGGAGCAGGAGGGAGTGGCTGCCACTTGCCAGTAGTCTTTGTTCACAGTCTGGGAGAGAGTAGGTGGTCTTGGCCCCAGTGTACCAGCCTCCCTTTCTGCCCACCTCACCTCCAGGTATTTCAGAGCCTTGTCTACGACACCCAGGTCAGAGAAGCAGTCGGCCCAGAGAGGAGCGAGGTTGGATGGGTAAAACTCTTGGTTCTTCTTTCCATTTTCAAGGTCATAGTCAAACCAGGCACCCTTCTCCTCATCCCACAGGATGGCCCTCATGGCGGCCAAGCGCTGTTCCCGCAAGTTTCTGTACTTCATAGCTTGAGAATCATTCCCTAGGGTGACACTGCCTTCAGGGCCCTGTGTACCATGTGAGGCCTCCTCCTGTTGTCCTTCCCAAGGGCTCAGAAGTTTTGAGTACCAAGGGGGACATGCCCACCTGGAGCCCACCACATTTCCAGCCCCTAGGACATGGAATTCCCTGAGTAAATGGCCCTGAACAGCTCCCAAGACCTGTACTATTTGTTCCCTGGGTCCATCCTCAGGAAGGCTCTGGCTATGTGGATTCCCTGGCTCTGAGGGGTCAAAGGGCAGCTGTTTTGGGAAAGGGAACAGAGGGAGCTTGGATGTGTGGACTAAAGTGTCTTCTTATAGGCTCTAGAAGGCCCTCCCAGTAAGGAAAACATAAATAAAAATAGAAGTGGACACCGTTTGTACTCCTGCCCTGGCTGCATTAAGGATGAGGTCCTGAGCAAGCTGGGAAGCTGACGGTCATTCACACAAGGTCCTCCTTTCAGCTCTATTGCCAAGGGTGAGGCAAGGACCCAAGCTGGACAAGTACCACCCTTCCTCCCCTCCCATTGATCTGCTCACCCAGGCTGGTGTAGAAATTGCTCATCAAATCCTCTGCCTGGCATAGGAAAGCATTGAGGTCAACAGGCACGAGTTTGCTGGTTCGAATGCTGCTGAGCAAGTCAGGGTTTGGGCCTCCAATGAGCCAGCGGGAAGAGAAGTCCCAGCCAGATTCGGCTCCCGCCTTGAGCTCAGCCCACAGAGTCTCCCGGTCCCCTGTGAAGACAAGGCAGCAGCAGACAGGGGACCAAAGCCTGGCATATCTGCAGGCACCCAGCCTCAACCAGACCGCCTCACCCTGTTGCTGCTCACCTTCTGGCAAGATGTCTGCCAGCTCTGCATCTTTGCTATAGGACTCTGGCCTAGTAAGAGAAGAGTGGGCAGCCTGGCACTAAGAGGCTCAGAGCCCTCGTGCCCCAACCGGAGGCTGAGCAACATTGACTCGACTGTCCTTGGGGCCCACAGCCCTGAAAAGCCCAGGACTATCAGTCGTACCATCTGAGAGGTGGGGCTAAGTCACCTGCCCTGCTGCCCAGGGGCCTGGGGACACTCAAACAAGAGTTAATAGACAAGAGATTGAGAGGCTGGCCAGGAGGTTCCTCACCTGGGTCCCCCATAAGGGACATGGTAGCGATTCAGGATGTAGCTCTTTCCCCTCAAGCTCACAGAGATGTTCCTGTTCTTAGCCCAGAAGTCCAATTCCAAGGCTAAGGTCCCAATGTTGTCCCTGGGGTGGAGCCAGGCACCACCTCAGCCCAGGCACACTTCCCCAGTCCCACCTTGGGAGGTCTCAGGTATGGGGGAGCCTGCAGGGCAGCATGGGGAGAGGGTCCCCACCGTAGGAAAGCGGTGTCGTTGGTGTGAGTCACGTAGCGGTTCATCATGAGGGTCAGGAGTGGGGGCTGGCTGCGCTGCAGGTAGTACACACGGGCCCCGTTGGGGACATGTCCATAGCTGCCAAGAAGGAGGCCTGCTAACATGCCCCTGCCCAGCTGCCAGAGACAAGGCAAATCCAGCTCCAAACCCGTGGCACCTGCTTCTCCTCCACCTTGGCCTTGAGGTGCCGGCCCCCTCTTACGTTTGCACCAGGTCCAGGAAGTTCTGCAACATGCCCTTCACCGTCTCAGACATCTCAGAGAGGAGCAGCCCCTCCATCACCCAGTAGGAGTCCCTGGGGGAAGGGGATGGCTCAGGCATCCTGATCAGGCATCCTCCCACCAGCCTCTGCCCTATGCACCCAGGCCACATCGGGTACCCCACCCTGCTCAGGCCATCTTGCTGGTCCTGGGCTCCCTGCCACACCCACCCCTGCAGCCCCTGGCTGCTCACCAGTAGTAGAACTCGAGAAAGCGCCCACCGGGCACAATGAAGGGGTGTTGTGAGTAGATCAGAGAGAACTGCTCAGGGTGGAGGAGGACCTCTGGCTTCACCTGGAGTCGGGAGCAAGGGCACCCTGCCTAGAACCCCTTTTTCCTGTGGAATGGAGGCTGGAGGGGGCAGTGGGGGTCCTGGAAGCTGCAGGCTTGGGTTCTGCTCTGCTGCTGCTCAGCCCTGTGGGCTTGGTCGAGGCCTGGGCCACTAGGAGCCTGGTCTGCTCACCCTCACATGCGAGCCAATGGAATAGGAACCCCAACTACTCAGCCTGGCACCAGCAGGGGTTCACCAAGCAGCAGTCACTATTAGGACCCAGGTGGGGGACCATTTTCTCTGGCGCCCTTTGCCTCCCGAATCTGTGCTGCCACCACCAAGCCAGGCCCAGAGAGACTCAGGGCCCCCCATTCTCTGGCCCAGGACCCTTTCCCCAGTGAAGCGGATGTAGGTGAACATGGCCAAGGGAGAGCAAGGTAGGATCAGAGAGGGGCTTGCTGTGCAACCATGTCATACATTACCTCTGTCCCTTCACTGCTAGCTGTGTGTGAGTAAGTGTGGTTTTAGTGGGTGAGAGGTTTTGAGGGGAGCAGTGGAATATAGCTTGGGTTTGTTCCCATGGTGGCTGGCTGGGGAAGCAGCCCACTCTAGCAAAGGAGCCAGGAGCACCACTGCCTGTGGGTGTTAGGGCCCTGGGGGCTAGGTGGGAGGACAGGTGCTGTGCAGCCTCAGGCAAACCACTGCCCTCTCTGAACCTCAGACAAAGGAAAGTGCCAACAGTAGGTAGGTCAAACTGTGCTGGTCACAGGGTGGGGCCACATCAGCAGTAGCAGTGATCATTCCTGAGCAGAGGCCTGTCCTGAGGAGCTCAGGGAAGAGAGAACCCAGCAGGAGGGAACAATTACCAGGTGGTGTTAGAGGAAGGGTTAGGCAGCCTGGAATTGGCAGGACAGGCTAAGTTTGCCTGGAGGGATGCTGGGAGGTCTTCAAGGAGGAGGTGAAGAGGTAGAAGCAGATGTTCTTCCTCAGAAATTTCTTTTAGAGAGCTTTTGTTCAAGGATCCAGAGTTTAAGGAACTGTGTTTTTACGATATGACTCCCAATCTGTGTTCTAGTGGCAGTGTGGACCCCAAGCTGGCACATCCTTCTCAGCTTCATCCCTCTTGGTCAGGCCCTGGGGCAGGCCCAGGACATTGATACCTTCTTTCCTAGCTTCTTCCAGAGCTGGTGCAGCTGCCCTGCCCAGGCCCGCAGCTTGGGGTCCAAGATCTTCTGCAGGAACCGGGGGCTGGAGGAACACCAGCCCCACAGGGTTCAGGGAGTCAGCCTGTTTGAAGGGCCTTCTCCTGTTCCCTGTCCGGGGTTGTACCTGTCTTTCCAGTCCTCAGGGGTCCAGGACTCCAGCTCCTGCCCTACGGCTTGGAAATGTTCTTTGAGGAACAGCTGCAGCTGCTGCTGGGGGATGCTGTGGTTGTGGGTGCTGACCAGCTCATTGAAGCGCTGCATGACTTGGTCTGGGGAACAGGCAGCAAGGAGGAATCAGTGAAAACCCATGAGCCCCTTGCTGATCAGAGGCCCCTCTCTGCCTGGTCTTGCCCCTGCTGTCTCTGATTGAAGGTTCAAGGGAAGGTGGGGCCTCCAGGTGCCTCACCTGGAGCCGAGCACAGTGGCATGTCCACAAACTGCTTGTCGTCCTGGTAGAGTTTGGCCATCTGAACTTGGTGTAGGAGTTCCCCATGGCAATAAATCTGGCTGAGTTGGGGAGGGGAACAAATCAGGCCACACCATTAAGGGAGAAGAGAGACTAGAATCGGGCATATTCCCTGTACTGGACAAGAGCTGTGTTTGTGTGTGTGTGGGGGGGGATGGGTAGGGGTTTGTGGGTGGTAGTAACATACAGAGCTGAGAGAATGAGGAGGGTCCTTGTGTAGTAAAGGACCTAAACAATTGCCTGAACCCACATTAGTTGTTAATTTGAAACAGTATAGCATTCTTTGTGGAGAAAAGATAACTATTTTCATCAGTGACATGTTAGAATGGGATGGACCCATTCTCTGTACAGATACCCTGTGCGGACCTCATCAGAAGGGCTTATGGCAAAAGCTTATGAGTTATACCCAATGGCAATTGCTGATTTTGGAACCAGAAAATTTCCAGATGCATTGTACAATATATGCCAATTGGGAGACAATTACTAGCTTGTTGTTGGGTGTTGATTGAGAACCCTTCTATGACTGAAGGACATAAAATATCTCTAAAACTTAAAATACCCATAATGTCTTGGGCAATATCAGAGGAACACTCTGATAAAGAAAGCAATGCCTTTCTTAAGAGTTCCTTAATAAAATGAAAATTGTTTACAAAGGAACATGCTACTTGGAGAATGTAAGGAGGTACTTAAGAGCAAGTGGCCTCTCTTCCTATGGGGCTGAGGCCCCTGGAAGAACCTAGGGAGGCACCAGGAGGTGCCCTGTATCGACCAACAAAAAGCTGCTTGCTTTACCATGGCACTTCCACAGTATCTTGTCTGGAAGGCTGCCGCACTCTGATTGACTGATGGAAAGCTTCAGCAAGCATAAGAACAAATCAGCTTGGTGGGCTGAACTGCATGCTGTTTCCCTTACAGTGATGGAAAAATCGAAAGCTAAAAGCCCCTATTATTTGAATTTTTAGCAACTCATGGGGCAGTGGCCCATGAGCTTGGAAATGGGCTGTGAAAAACCAGACTATTAAAGGGATGCCCATATGGGGCATAACCCTAAGGAAATCATATGGGAATTTAAAGGGCACATTAAAAGCAGCTGGTTGTAGATGAAAATGCTTAAAATACTATAAAATACTATATTGGAACTGTACTAATCTGGACAGCCCATAGTTCCAACGATGGGCAAGAGATATCACGTCAAATGGACATATCACATTGCATATCATCCTCAGAGTGGAGCCTTGATAGAGAATTGGAAGAAGCAATTAAAACATTTGTTGTCTAAAATAGGGAGAGAGGAAAGCATGAAGGGCTGGCTCACACACGTTCACAAGTGTGTGCTCCCACTCAACATGAGGGGGGTCAATGAAGAGTCCCCACTAGATTGATTCCTCTGCTTTTCTGAGGGATCTGGGGAGTGGGGGATGGGAGAGGTTGCTGGTAGGACTACACAATTCTTTTCCACATCATCTCAACTTACTTTTTTCCTACCTGATGCAGTGGTCCCAGGATGAGGACTGCAACTGTGGTGCCAGAGCAGGGATGATTCCTAAGCAAGAAACTGTAACTATTTTGGGGGGCAGGTGGACTTAGATCAGGATTTCTTTTTATTCCTTGTTGGTTTAAGTATAACTATCTTTTTAAACCTTTATATCAGAATTCCTGAGGTCGTATTGAGACAGCTTGTACCTATACCCCATCTGGCTAAATAGAGTTGTCAGTGAATACAGCTGTGTTGCCTAGTGGTAGGAATAACCCACTCATTCTGGACCTGTGTAACCCTACCCTGTGTGAACAGAAACGGACTGGGAGGGAGGCACTTTCAAGACTGGTTTTGCTGCTGGCAACCTGGACCAACACAATGGCCAAACCTAATGTCTCTTCCAATGGTGGAAAGATTTAGTAAAAATGGCAAATGGAGAGGAGAGATAATAGTTAGGGGTAAAGGAATGAATAAGTGGGTATGCAACAAAAATAGGAAATCTAATATTACATTGGTGCCTGGAGAGAGGCTCAGAGCAAGATGTTAATATTGCCTTTAGCATAATTATACTAGATGCCTGAAATGGTTTGCTATGACCACGCCTGCCTTTGGAACCTGACAACGTTGAATGAAAGCCTGCAAACCTGAGTGGTTTGGAGACATTTCATCTTAGGATATGATGACGAGCTAGACTAATTGTTAATGACTGAAGGGAACCCTAAGAATGTGCCAGTGTCTTTTGACTGTAAGTTTTCCGGTTATACCTCTACAAAAGATATCACTTGGAAAGGAATTTTTAGGAACTACCCCCTACTGGGTCTTTAGACTGTGTGGTTTACAACTCCTGGCAGACTACTTACCCTGTAAACATACACCTCGATAATCAAATGCTTAGGAAGGTCCCTGATTTTAATGGACACAATATAGCAGGGCGAGGCCACCCAGGTTTGCAGGCTTCCATTCAATCTTGTCAGGTTCCAAAGCAGGAGTGGTCTCAGCAATGTATTGTTTCACCTTTTCAAGGTTCTCTGATAACTGAGCTAAGGGACAATATCATTTCTTGCTCTGAGCCTCTTTTAAAGTGTTAATAGTGGATTTCCTTCATCGCATTTATTATTAATACATTTATTCATTATTTTACTCTCAGTTACTATTTCTCCATCTTTCCATTGATATGCAAACTCTTCCACCTTTAGAAAGAACATTAGGTTTGACCATTGTTCTAGTCCAAATTGCAGGCAGCAATACTAGTGTAGCATGTGCCTCTCCTGCCATCCTCTGGGTTACATAGGTCCAGAATGAGTGGGCTATTCCTACCACTAGGCAATATAGCTGCATTCACTGACAACCTAATTTAGCCACATTGGGTGTATGCACAACCCGCCCCAACAGCCTCTTAGGAATTTTGACATAATTGTTTAAACGTATAGTTACATATTCTTATTACAGATCATCCCTGCTTCTGGCACTTGTAGCTGCAGTCTTGGTCCTGCGGCTACTGCATTAGGTAGGAAAAAGAAAGTTGAAGTGATGTGGGAAGAAAGAAAAAAGTATAGTCGTACCATCGTCTTCCTTTTATGGAAAGAATCGTATAGTTATACCAACATCCTCTCCACTCCCTGTTCCGTAGACTTCCCCAGAAAAGCAGAGGGATCTATCTAGTAGGAACCCTTCCTTGACCCTTCATCTTGAGTGTGAGCACACACTTGTGGAGGTGTGTAAGCTAGCCCATCATATCTATATCTCTCCCTGTCTTAGACAACCAATGTTTTAGTTGCCCATTCCAATCCTCTATGAAACCATTACTCTGAGGATGAAAGTATGTTCCTTGGCATGAAGAAATGTAACTCAGTGGTCAAAATTGTTGCAGCATCTTCTGTTCTGGTCCTTTTATAATATTTTGAGCATTTGTATCTACCACTGAGTATGCAAATCCCAGTCCAGAGCAGGTATCTGTTCTTCTCAGGATCTGTGTCTACCAGCATCAGTCCAGCTTGCCAGTTATATGTATGTCCTTTCCCCAGGAATCTGCCCTACAGCCATCTGTAGTCTGTCTCTCTTCTTGGCAGACAAAATAGTTCTTACTGGCATTTTGTGCCTCAGAGAGTACAAGGGGACTCTATCTAGATTCAGGCCATCTCTGCATTGCTGTAGCCTCCCAATATCCACTCAGTTCAGGAACCAAGTGGCCACTTCACATGAGTACACTGGAATACCCACTTGTCAGCCTCAGTCACCTTCCGATCAAGGAATGGAGTTCTTCTGATGAGCATCAATGTATTCTACTTTAATGCAGCCCTCAGATTCTCATAGTGATTTCTGTAGGACTGATTTTATAGACCAGTTTTCCATTGCCCTTCTTCCTGACCATATGGCCAGGCCATTGGCTACTGACTAAGAATAGGTAAAACCCAAACAAACACAGTAGCAAACAGTATGTAATTCAGCCCACCAAAGTGATTTGCTTCTATCATCTTTGATCACAGTGGCAGCCTTCCAAACAGTATGCTATCCGTTCACCTTGGAACTGCCATCCATAAACCAAGCAGCTCTTTGTCAATCAGTTGAGAGCTGTTTACAGAGCACTATCCAAGTAGCAATAGAGTCTGGCAGCTCCTCAAGTGCTTCCCAAGTCAGTCCTGGGGAAAACAGCACCTGCTCTTGAATATACTGAGTAATTGTATATTCTCCCAGTAGCATGTCCCTGCATAAACCATTCTCATGTTGTTATGGAAATTTCTGGGGACTCTCCTCCCTCTTAGAGCATTTCTCCAATATCACCTAAGATATTATGGGTATTTCAGGTTTCAAGATTATCTTATGTCCTTTGGTCATAGGGGCAGTTTCAATTAATGTCTGATAGTATGATAGTAATTGCCTCTCAAAGGAAAATTCTCAGTCCAAAGTCTCAGCAGTCATGCTGGAAGGTATCCAAAGGCTTTTGTTATAAGCCTCAGGCTATGCTCTACAGAAGGCTACAACCTGTGTGGACTTGGGCAACCTTATTCGTTATCATTTGCAGTGTCCAATTAATATTGCTCGATGGGTGGATTTACATGCCTTTTGTTTTATAATACTAGATAGTGGAAACGTTCTCCGATCGGATACAATGTCCATACAATGTCCATCCTTGTGTTGCATTCAGGTAAAATAGATGCAATCGCTTCACATAAAAACTGCTCAAACATATCAATTTTCATCCAAGCTTTTTTTACCTTAATCCCATCAACCCTTACATTCTGAACCATGGCCCCGTTAGAACTTCACCAACGGGTTTTGGTTTTACAATACCAGGTAGGGGAAGTGTTCCCCAGTCAGATGTAACAACCATTCTCATAAAACATTCAGGAAAGGAGAAACAACCACTTGATGTAAGGCCTGTTTAAATACTCCAGTTTTCATCAGAACTTTCATCCTAATACTATCAACTGTTGCATTCCTATATCTGCTCAATCTGATTATAGCCCCTTTTAGGGTGTCACCAGTGGGTTTTGGCTTTTGGTACCACAATGCATGGGGTTCCCATGTCGCAGAGTCCAAGAGACTTCTCTACCCTCTGACCATTTTGCCCACTCATATGCATCAGGCATTGAGTCCTTAGCAGTGGATAGAGCTGAGGAACCCTGACCCTTTCATCAATTTTTATCCTGATTAAATTTCAGGACCATTGCCCCAGCAAATTGTAGGTTGGGTTTCTCATTGTCATCTTTGCCTTACAGTTTTCCAAATTCCTCCAAAGTAAAGTGAGTAAAACAGATGCATTTAGGGACTTTCCATTTGGGGGGGGGGCCCATTGGTCTACTCAACCTCTAAGAGTGCTGCATTAAGACCTTTGTTTTGACCCTATAACAGCTGCTTTATTCACCCCATTTCTTAGTAGCTGCTCAAAGATTTTCACCTGCTAGGATAGTTCCTTGACTCTCCCCTTTCCCTTTCTCCTCTGTTTTGCCCCATCAATGTTTGCCTTATTCACCCTATTTCTTAATAACCATTTAAAGATGTCTGTCTGCTCGGACGAGTTCATTGGTTCTCTCCTTTGTCTATCTCATTCTCTTGGGAATCTTCTTCGTTATTTGCTGTTTCTGAATAATTTTTTTCCTTCAGAATGGTTCTGAGGCTAGTGGCTGTGGATCTTCCCCAACACATTCCTTTAGCAGGGGCCCTGCAATGAGAGGCTGTAGTTTGGACTTGCCAGAATCTAAGTTTGGCCCACCTCTCATTTTCCTTTCTTTCTATTATAGGTGACAATAACCAAGGGACTGTATTTTCGAATTTTTTCTTATTATTTTTCATTTTCTTATGCATCCACACAGGCCTTCTTTCTAATCCTTGAACAGCAACCTCAGGGCCTTTGTACTGTAGTTTTCATGCCTGGATGGTCTCCTCCCAGATCTGCACAGGGATGATTCCTCTCACAATTCTGTCCTAACATCACCTCCTCAGAGACACTTTCCCTCCCCTTCCTATCTGAAACACTCTCTGCTCATCTCCATGAGTGGCTCCCTAACTTTATTTTACTTTTAATTGTGCTTCTATCACTATTTGGTTCTATCATTACTTTTCTTGTTATTATGTAAGGTCGATGAAAGCAGAGACCTTGTTTTTCTTGTTTACTTCTGCGGCCCCAGAGGTATAGTGAGAGTTCAATAAATCCATGTTGAATGAAGAATGCACAATACCCTGTGCGTCTAGGAGGCAATACAGGGTCACTTATCTTTATTATTTGGAGGTGGAAACTATGGCTCTGGAAAGAGGTTTGACTTGCCCTTGGTCACCAAGTTCAGAGGTTAGATCCAGAAGGTCTTTTCAGGCCCTCTACTCCTGGGCAGAACATTTTCTAGAATAGTCCTGAGAATAGCCTTGTGCATTTCAAGGAGCAGCTTGGAGGGAGGGCAGAAAGGAGCACTCTGGCCAGCAGGCTCCCAGACTATGCATAGGCCAACCTCAGGCAACTCTTTCTTTCCCCACACTAGAAGTCAGTGCCCTGCACAGAAACTACTACAAACAAACAAACAAACAAACAACAAACAAACAAATTTCCTTTCCTTCCCTTCCTTCTGAAGGGCTTAAGATCTCATCCCAATCTTTTGGATCCCGGCCTTCTTGCTCCATCCCCAGCTGCCTTCTCGCTCTTACCTTTCACAGGGTGGGGGTAGGGCCTCCTGTGATCCCAGCCCCAGCTCCAGCAGAAGCAGCAGGCTCAGCTCCCAGGTCCTTACAGGCATGGTGGCTGTGAATGAACAAGCCGAGGCACCTCCTGCTCTCTGGGGCAGAGCCTGGCTCGCCCGCCCAACTAGGGCAGCCAAAGTCCGCATTCGAAGTGTAGTCACCTGAGGGGTGTGTGTGCCTGGTCTACGTGTGGCCTACTTGCCACTTCTGTTCTTAGCTCACAGTAGTGATAGTAGTGGTAACATTTGCAACGAGTCTTAAAGATCTGTAGGAGTTTGCCAAGGGAGTGGTCTAGAGACCACTCCAGTGTACACGGAGCACCTACCTGTTAAGGGAACATGAGAAGTTCAGCCTGGCCAGATGGAACTTGGGGTTGGTGCAGGGGAGGCATGTGAGACAAGGCCAGAGGGACGTGCTGGCACCAGCCCGTAAACAGACTTGGCCAACCCCAGGAGGCAGCAGGTTCCCAGTGAGGGAACCAGCAGAGACGCTGTGAG
>NW_011889414.1:299422-299762 GCF_000151845.1 Pteropus vampyrus
CTTAGTTTTTTGAGGAACCTCCATACTGTTTTCCATAGTGGCTGTACCAATCTGCAGTCTCACCAGAAGTGTATGAGGGTTCCTTTTTCTCTGGATCCTCTCCAACATTTGTTATTACTTATTCTATTTTAACTTATTACCTATTCTAACCAGTGTGAGATGGTATCTCATTGTGGTTTTGATTTGCATTTCCCTAATAGCTAGTGATGTTGAGCATCTTTTCATACATTTGTTGGCCATCTGTATGTCTTTTTTTGATAGGATCGTTTGCTTTTTTGTTGTTATTGAGTCGTATGAGTTCTTTGTATATTTTGGATATTAGGCCCTTATCGGAGGTGTT